>NC_134949.1:227069347-227153109 GCF_965638725.1 Aptenodytes patagonicus
CCGCCACTAAAATTCAAATCTTCAAACATAGCTCAGAATTTTTTTTTTAGCACTACAGATTTTACAGCATCTCCAGTACAGATTTTAAAGGCAGACATTCCATAGAAAAACAGGGTTTAATGAAATTTTTGGCCAAAGAATGTGCTTTATATAGCCTCTAAGCAGGTAGCAGGTTTGACATGCCAAGACAGCTCCAAGACTTACTTTAAAAGACAGTAAACTAAACAAGCGCTTCTCGAGAAACTTTCCTCTTCCAGCACACTCCGCATCTGGGATATTTCTGATTTCTGATAGCGCAAGCTCTGAACATGAGACAGAAAGCGTATCTGTACGGGCGTAACAGCCTCCTGCAAATCAGACTTCCCAAAATATGGGTGGTGACCCATCACGGTCACCAACGTCCCTCTTGAAGTCCTTCCTGTAGAACGTACTCACTTTATAACACCAGTAAAACAAAAAAGGAATACCAGCGCAACCTCTCCTCTTAAGAGGGCATTTAAATGAACCGTGCATAGCTCAGCAGTCCTCTTCTTACATTATCCCTCTGCAACGTTATCAAACGCAAACCTTCCACCTTCTCCAGAAATAGCAGCCCTGGGGAGCAGGAGCCGCTTTTTTTTTTTTTTTTTTTTTTTTAAAGAGGTTGTCCTAACTTTGAAAAAGTTTCGTTTTACTTTGTACTATTTTCACTGGCTTTGGTGGAAGGAAGTTATCCAGCCTTCCACGCAGCTGTCCACGACTTACAGCATCCGGCAGAAACGCCCCCGCTCTGCCCCAGTGTCGGACTCCCCACAGCAAGTCTTAGCTTCCTTCACGGCCTGGATGCAGGGGACTCGCGGGGGGGGGAAACTGGCGATTTTTTTTCCCATTAAAGATCTTCTCGACAAATGCACCAGCACAAGCGCCTTAGCAAAGCCTTCTGGGTTTCCAGCTCAGTGTTTGATGAGGTCACGTTTTCCTATTGTGATACGCAAGCCAGTAATTATGAACATTTTAGGACTAAATAACTCAAACTCTGGCAGAACTAAGACCCATTGAGCCTCTCTTATGAGACCAGGCATGAGATTGAGATTTGGCAGACCTACCTGCACCTTCTTTCTCAAACGAGCCCCCCAAAAGGTCTCTGAATTAAGTGAGGTTTTTTTAGGATGCGAACTTATTAGCAGATGCAGCCTATTTAGCTGCAGCGTCTACTTAAAGACGGATGCTCCTTGGAAGAGCCGTAGTGCGGAGCTTTTATTGCCTTCTCACTTTCATTTAATATATAGCATTCATCTGCAGCTTCTTTACTTTTCCCCAAAGCTGCCTGATGGCTCCCTCAAGGCTGTCTTATGTATCCTAAACCTTGGGCACAACACTTTTTTTTCCATAAAAGATCTTTTAGGTGAGCTCCTTGTATCTTCTCAGGAGATCCCTGCCCCCAGGAGCAGTGGTATGAAAGAGCTAAATCTTTCCATATCCCCCCTTTCAAAAAAAAAAACCCAACCATAAAATATGGGCTGATCCCAATAGCCCTGAACCCCAGAGGTGGCTCCTGGAGCTTCTACCTGTTGGCGAGATGCTGCCCCACATCTCCAGCCACGCTATGATGAGCACCCTGCACCTTGTTTGTTTTTGTACTTACTAAATAATTTAAGAAGTCATTTAGTTCACATCTTTTACTGACTTCTCTGTTTGCAAATTCGCAGTGGAGTTTTGCAAATTGGAGAGCTGAGGTACGAAATCGAGCCCGTGGAGAACTCCTCGACGTTTCAACACCTCATTTACCGAAGGGCGTTGGAAGGCGGCTCACGGTGGCTGTGCCAAGTGCCCGAAGAGCACAAGGACCACCTGCCCGAAGACGGAGAACTTGCGAATGGGAGTCGTAAAATCCTTGTTACCGAAGTAAGGACTCCCCATCCGCTCCCGTCGATGTGGCACACTCGTGTCTATAAGTATGGGTTACGTTAAATGCTGGGAGCGATCTGACCATAGGGAAAATTCCTGTTGCATTCATAAAAGCGTGACAGAGGTTTCACACTGTAAAGATCTGAAAGGTCTGGAAGCAAACAGGATTTCTGTATAGTGACGATGAGCAAAGCACCCTCACATGGTATGGAAACCATACCTACAGCCACGCCTAAGCATCACACTGTGAAATGAAGACCCCCATTTTGTTTCTGGAGGAGTGTTAGGTAGCACTTTGTCAGGTGCAGATCATCCTGCCCTGGGTTTGCCTCTCTCTTGAGATCCCTTCCCGCTTGCCAGTTCATCTCACAAACCCTGAAAAAAATATTCAGGTCTTAAAAACGGTGGTTGAAATGAAAGTGGAAGTAGCAAACAAGAATTTTTTTAAGACAGCGATAAAGAGAAGAGTTGACATGTCTGTCAGCTCCAGAGGTAAAAGCAGCTGAAGGTTTCAATAAACAAATCTGAAATTATTAATTATTTTTAAAGACAGTTAGATAACGTTTGTAAATAAGCTGTGACCGGAAGCTATAGAAGCAATGATTTCAATCGTTACTGACTTTCTATTACAGATACTCTATCGACAACCCAGTATTTTACCACCTGACTCCAGAAAGGAAAGTGTAGACTCGTGGACCAGGGGTCTGCATCCAGAGCTCTTCCCTCCAGACCCTCTTCTTGTAGGGCTGCCCAGCCAAAGAGCCTGGGGAGGACACAGCTTGGCGGGTGGGATGTGCTCCTGCGATGTGGCTGCTATCAGCCCCTCTGACAACAGTCTTGAGCTCCATCTCATAGGATCGTAGGATGACCCAGGTTGGAAGGGACCTCAGGAGGTCTCAGGTTCAGCCTCCTCCTCCACGCAGGGTCAGTTCTGAGGTCAAACCAGGTCGCTCAGGGCTTTATCCAGTAGGATCTCGAAGACTTCCACGGATGGAGACTGCACAACCCCTCTGGGCGACCTCCTGCAATGCTTGAATCTTCCTTATTAGTGTGTCAGAAATAGATGCTCTGAGGATGCAATTCCCCTTTTCTAGAGAAACCTCTGCACACCTTCCAGCGCCCTGTCCGTGCTGCCTTTCCCTTACCTCCAGAGCGACCCGGAGGTGCAAGTCTTTGGGGCCGTGGCTGGGTGCCTCTCCCCCAGCAGTCATTTTGCTGAAGTCTTGTGAGCACTGAGTAAGGGGGGAGGTTATGTCGCCTGCCCTTACTGATGCTGCTCCCGCTCCTACATCCTATTTGTTTGCTTTCTTTTCCCCTCATTGAGTAGCAGAATAATTTCGAGTCTCGTGACGGTTCGTCGTACTTCTCCGATGGAGTTGTTCGCAAATCTGCCAGCATGCTGTGTTAACCGCAGGCTGGTGGGATAGATGTTGAACAGTTTCTGCTCTGGGTCTGACTACCTTGGAACTTCATTTAATGCATCTCTACATCTTGGCAATAAAGATCAGCAACTGCTCTCTCTCTGTCTCTAGTTATTAGTCACCTTACAGTAAGCAAATCTGAACGCTACTACCCTGGTTTGCTTAAATTACACGGAAAAAAAACCTTAGCGATGTCAAAATGCACACATCTGCTGGTTCTCTTCTGTTCAGAAACACAGTTTCCATGTTATCAAAGGAAATTAGTTTGTTCTGACATCACTTGATATTGGATATTACTGATATGGTTGTTTTCAGAAACACCTTGGTTAGAAAAACAGTTTATTTGCTTTGATTTGTGAATGCTTTTAGAGCTTGTGAGGACTTTTGTCATTGCTGTTCCTGCTTTTGAAAGAGCCAAGATAAAGTGTTATTTTTGTACCTACGAGTGTGGATTATTTATAGCGACCGCCTGGCCTATGCCAGCGTACTGTGATTGCATTCGGTGACAGAATAAGGAGTGACATTCAGAGATGCTGCCTCCTGATAATAACATGAAGCATTTCGATGAAAGAATTACTTACCAGCTCCCATGGTGAAAATACAGTTTTATAAATTGCCATAATTTCACTGAATTTACTGAGAACCTGCCAGGGAAAGAGGATAATTTATAATAATAATAATAAAGTGGTATTTGTTCAACAGAGGAGAGACATGAGTCCCCACGCTTAAAATGACTTAAGCAACAGCATTTTTTTAGCCATGCATACTTCTGCAACAGCCAAACCCTTCAGAACGTTGTCTTTCTGCGACATAGAAACTCCTCCTCTCTTCTACCACCAAAACGCCTGGGAACTACCCAGGAGAAACGCTAACGTGCCTTCCTCACCCCCACCTCAGCCAATGCCAAAGCAACCAGCCAGGTTTTTGTAGGGTCACCTTCTTTTTCTCCTCGTTACTTAACAAATCTGCAGACCTCGAACGCTCTCACAGTCTCACCGTGTGCTCACTCCCTCAGAGATGGGACATTGCTGCCAATGAGCAATACCTGCTCGGAGGAGGAGAAGAACCCCCCAGATTACCCCTTAACCAATTGCTACCAGCAATTAACGTGCTGGATGTACAAAACGTAGAAGTCAATGAGCTCTACCCAGCCCAAGACTGAGCGCGTCGCACTTAGAGCAGATTGTAACTACGGAGCTGCCCACGCACAGGTAAATGTGCAAAGGGCACAAGCAAGAAGTACTAAAAACCTTATTTCCAGAGGCTGCTGGATCCCAGGCGCAGTACATGGTGCCTCTCACTGGCTGGGTCTATCGGTGGGCACGCTCCCATTTGCTGTATTACGCAGGTGTGCTGGGCAAAATGAAGAAAAACTAAGTTATTTTTGTGGTTTTCATACGGCTGGAACAATTTTACCTCAGGACCAGTTTTTATCTGCAATTATCAGTTTACCCTCCTGGTTTCTAGCACTGAGCTGCTTGACGCAGGCAGCTCGTGTTGACCCCACTCAATTCTCCCTTTGACGCAGTCTTTGCGGTGCCAAATTTAATGATTAAAAAATGGTCCAAGCACGTGCAGAAGTCTGCAGCTCGTAGGGAGACGATTTAAGACGAGCAATGCCAGGTAATCCCCCCGCTACCAAGAAACACCCCCCCTACAACTGTGTTCTGTCTCAGAATCTCTCTGCTCTCGCCCCGATTACTCGTTACTCTCATTAATCCTTCTCTAATGCATAACTGCTCTGTGTTCTTGTACTTAAGGGAAATTCTGGATTAGTTTGAGTAACACCACTTTGGTTTTTTGCAATGCAGTGTAAGCTTTAAAGCTCCTGAACATACCTCAATAACCGCAGTGTCATTTGTTCGCTTCCAGGAGGTTCCCGGTCTCCAGATCCTGCCCGTGCCCACCAGATACCTGGAGCTGGCTCTGATCACAAACAAAGAGCTGGTAAGCATCAGAAATCATCGCCATGCTACGGCCGCTGTGTTATACTGGAGGCAGTCCTTGGCGTTCAGCGTTGTAACGCAGCCCTTCTCCCCTTTCAGTTTAAAGTTAACAACTACAACGAAACCCTGATGCTACATCTGTTCATCTCCATTAGCAACCTCCTGAACACGGTGAGTTTTAATGACGTGGTAATTACGATCGCCATTCTGCTCCGTTGGCTGTCTGTCTAACCCGCCACCCTGGGAAAGAGATGCATGATCTGTGCCTGACCGCAGCTCCTCTACCAGGAACCCATGTGTTCCTCAACACTATAAAACCCACTTCAACTGTTAAAAAATTGCTTCAAATATGAGTGAAGTCAGTCTGAAGATAATTGTGAAATCACCCCTTTAAAACAGTTGATTGGGAATATGTATTATTGCTACCAAACGCTTTCTGGTAGCTCATTACGATCCCCCTGTCTCGTCACCTCCTTCTTTCTCCGAGTCCTCTAAAACAGCACTTGAGTTTTCATATTCTGCTGCTTCTGTGTGAATACACTGACAAGGCGCCAGCGCATCGTGGACATGAGGAAAAATTTCTGTACTGAAAGAGTGGTTAAAGATTGGGACAGGCTGCCCAGGGAAGTGGTGGAGTCCCCATCCCTGGAGGTATTTAAAAGACGAGTAGATGAGGCGCTGAGGGACGTGGTTTAGTGGGCATGGTGGTGTTGGGTTGACGGTTGGGCCCGATGATCTTAGAGGTCATATAATCATAGAATTGTTAAGGTTGGATTTTTCCACCTTAACGATTCTATGATTCTATGATCAGCCACAAGCTCAGCCATGAGGCGCTCAAAAACGAGCTACAAAGAAAGCTCCCTTAAATTAATACAATGCACGAAAATAAATGGCATGCTCAGCTCTTTCAGCTTTAGCAAGAAACCGGTTCTTGCATGAATAACGCGGAGACAAGCGCGGTGCCCAGGGTCGCTGCACGCCCCGTGGGCTGCAGGGGATGCAAGCTCTCGCCGTCTTCCAGGTCTACAAGCCCATGAAGCTGCAGATCATCATCAGCGCGGTGGAGATGTGGACCGGGACGGACCGGGTGACGACCGCCCACAGCCTGGCCCGGACGCTGCAGGTTTTTGCCACGTGGTGTCAGAGGGATGCTGTCGGTCGCATTAATTACGACCATATCCAGTTACTGCTGTAAGAGTCCTGCGTTTTAATCGCTCAGCTCACATACCGGCTGTGGGGAGATAAGCAGGGAGCAAGAATATTTTCACCTCTTTCTTCTTCGAATTTTTACATATACATGCTGATAAGTCTTTTGTCCTGGTGATATCTCGTGGAAAAAAATGTAACAGCTTAATCAGTCCATGTACTAATCAGCACATATTTGTCATGTAAATTGATACAAGAATTCACTTTTCCCTTTCACTGTCCTCTTTTATGTTTTTCCACACATGTACACACACAGAGTGTACAGCTTATTTCCAATTTTGATACATTTGTCTGCAACTGAATTATTTTAATCTCATTTTTAGTTTTTACTCTTTTTTATATATACAAGCCACTCATTTTTTAGATACAGTAATTCATTGTTGTGTGGTTTACAACTCCATATTTCAATTAAACCTCTTTGCTAGCACGAGGGAGTTAGATCTCAAACTGCAAGATGTTTAATCACTTATTTCGCTCATTTGCTTTTTAAGACCTAGCACCTTGTTTCTGTTTTGTCTGTTCCTTTTTCCTTTATTTTGGGGGAAAGAAGCCTTCTGCATAGTAAAATATATATCTCAAAATTTATTATTTCTTTTTTCAAATTCAACATATTATATTGCCAAATCTTTTTAAAATAAGTTTGAATAATTTTATTTTACTGAAATAGCCTATAGGCCACTCTTCCCTTTAAAGAAGGGAGGAGGCCAATGAGTTTATAAACCGTGGCTCTGTTTCCTTAGCATGATGCATCGCTGGTGCTTGCACACCTGATCTGTGGGTACCAGCCCACCTGCACACGGGGCTCCCATAGGAGAAATGGGTGACGCTGGGCTTTTCTTCAAGAAAGGAGCTCCTTGTTACCCGAAACCATTATTTTCCAGCTGTAATTCAGGCGATGCATCCCATTATTGAGACAAAGTTGTTCTGCATTTCTTTAACGTTCAAAACTTTCCTGCTGCAGTGGCCAGCACTACAAGGAACGGGGATTTGCCTGGAAGGGGACAATGTGCCAGATGAACTCCATGGGTGTCGTCTCGGTAAGGGGAGACCTCAAGGGCTTGCACTGCCCGAAAGGAAAAACAAACCTTTCATATCCACAGTGAACCCTGGGAGTTGATTTTACCTAACTCGTGGGCTCAGGCTTTTACCGATTAGCAGGTAACACCTAAAATGGGCATCTAAAGGAGGTGACGCTGGTCTTGTTTTTGCCATTTCTTAAAGAAGATGAGATGGTGAAGGAACAGTTGTCCAGTGCTTCCCCAGACCAACTCCTTAGGGGTCCTTTGGTTTCCCTAATTGGTTGGTTGCCAGTGCAAGTCCCCAGCTAGCACAAATTTCACAATTACCGAGCAAAACATTGGAAGTCTAGATCTGAAGTTCCCCACATCAACATACACTGACTTGAGAAAACATGGACCTGTGGTTTTTCTTCCCACCTGCAGTTCCCTGGCCATGACACCATCAGCGACATGATGACGCTCGCCCACGAGATAGGCCACAGCTTAGGCTTCAGCCACGACGACGCGAAACAATTTCATGACAAATTCTGTGATTGCAACTGCACCCGCAGCGGATGCATCATGCGAACATCCCCGGGGTAAGTAAAGCTTGGTTTTCCCTCCATCTCTGAGGGTGAGATTTGGGTCATTGCCTTCAGCTCTCCACCTCTGAGCAACCGCTGTGTTTCTGTAGGGGGGTGCGTACACCCATTCCTCCACAGCGTTTTTTAATCTTCCAGCTCAACTTGGCAGAGGAATGGGAGTCTAAGTTGCCCCTGCTTTGTGCAGGTGGTTGGACCAGGGACTTCCAGAGGTCTCTTCCAACCCAAATTACTCTACGATGCTTTATCAAGTGAAAATAGTTATTTAGATAACACAAGAGACATCAGCTCTCCCAGAAAAGTTGGCTTCCTTGGCTCCACTGGTCACAGTATAACTGTTCATTTATTTTCCTCTGCTTTCTCCAAGTGATGCTTGCTTTTGGCTTCTTCACAGCTGCATTTTGATGCATCCCGCAGATGTATGGGTTACTGCATCCCCTCCTCTTGCACTGGTTGTTTGCAATTGCTACCCATGAAAATGTATCTTCCAGAAAAGGTGCCTCGTGTACAAGGAGCTGCTCCTCATACCTGCTCTCTTGATATATGACCATCATGAAGAAAAGTAATTCCACTAATTAATTAATGTGTCCTGAAACCCGTGAAGAATATTTGGCAGATGTCAGCTTCTGTTGTTTCAGCATCAAAGAAACCATACGATATTGCAGGAACATCCCTGCGGTCAGCTCCAAGTACTGCTGATAATACAATGTCTTTAAAAATGACTCATTCCCCTCAGCTCTAGAGGTCTGCCCAACACGCAGTGAACTTCAGCAGGCAGTGAAGGTTGCTTCATTGCAGATTTGTTTGCTTCCAAATCCTAAGGTCCTTTTCTTGGTGTGAAGAAGTCCTCATCTCCGTTTCACTCTCTGCAATGCACATACTGCAGCAATGAGAAGGACACAGGCTCTATGCGTAATATTAGACCCTTATCTTTACCAGAGACCAACTAAGCCTCCCTGAAGACGTTAAAGATTTGAGAAACTGAAGTCTCCTAGCAGATTTGTCTGCGTTTTCAATAACATCAGCATTGAAACAGCCCTTTCAGTGCGGTCACCAGCAGTCCTGCTTCACCCCGTGCTGGTCCCTCCCATCCCGTCCGCGTGGAAGTCACCTCCTTGGTGACCTCGAGGTGACGGAGGACCCAGCACACAGGGGCTGGGGTGAAAACCTCAGCCAGTCAGAGCACTGTGTTTCATAGGTCTCTGATCCTTCAGCTTTTGCTGCCACCCATTCAAATAGCAACCTTGTTAGCCTAACGTACTCATTAAATTTATCTGTTTCCAAACCTCTCACTTCAGGCAATAGTTCTTCCAGAATTCCTAAATGGCGATTAATTGACATGTTCAGTCAAGTTGCTTCCATTTTGGCTGCAGTAATTTCCATGCCCATATTTATGCACAACACCAGCAACTCTATTTCTGACTCATCCGTCTTCCATCCACTGCTGCTTCTCACCTGTCCCATGATGTCCATTTTTATTCCTCATCAGTCCTGTCCATATATCACCCTAGGGGTATGTAAGCCCTCAGCACTTTAAGGGATGTCTGCACAGCCTTGTTCCTTATTTGAATTATTAATGATTCTATGATTCTATGAATTGCTCTGTTGTCCCATCAGTGCTGCCTGACATCGTGCTTACCAAAGCTGAGGGCAAGCTCTCATTTTGTTTTGGGCCACATCTACATTTTCTTTGATATCTGCATCATGCTCACTACTTTACCATCTTACTTCAGCTTTCTTCTTAATTCGTATGATTACAAACTGCACTCAATTTCTCTTTTAAAATCCTCTATAAGAGGTAACTTCACATCTGGAAATTCTCATGCCCACGCTCCTGCACAGTTCACGAGTAGCTCTCGTTGATTTGAGCAGCTACACATGAAGCCACCCTGTTTCTCCCCTGGTTACTTTGCAAGTTCCAGGTAGTTTTCATAGCGTTCACACGAAAGCAAGTGGATCCCTCTTTCACACCCGGTGATCTGCTCTCCACATTGTACGTTGCCATGAATCACACCCAACCTCGCGTTGTCTGTAGTGTGTCCTGTCCTCCACCTTCAGCTTTCCACAACAACCAAAACACTTTCAAAGCTGCTTTGTGGCCTTACCCTTTTCTCATCCAGGCAACTGTTCCTGTCTCCCGTGTCTTTATTCATGAAAAAAGGAGAGAAAAAAGGCTTATTCCCCCTAAAACTGCCCATATTCCTCTTTGCTAGTTAATCTATCTGTTCTTTGAGTCCATCAATTACTTTATGTATATGGCATGGTTATACATAATCAATATTTTTTTCTTACAGATCTTGCTTGGCATTCAGTAACTGCACTATGGGAGAATATTACAATGAAGTAATAAGAAAAAATCTACCTTGTCTACTCAACATACCATCTTTAAAGCCATTTCTTCTTGATCTCTGCGGCAACGGTGTCTTGGAAAAAGAGGAAGAATGTGATTGTGGCAGTGACGAGGTTAGCAATTAAATATTTCACTGCAATCTACATGTTAGAGTAGCGTTAGTAAAATCGTGGTGGCTTTGCAACAACAAAAGCTCCCTGACTCATGGGAAGTAATCATCTTTGAAGTGTCACACATTCAAACAAACCCACTGGCTTCCACTTCTGTGAATTCCCCTGCAGTGAGGGTTTTCCCAAATATGGCTTTATTTGTGGGCAAAATATGCATGATATGTGTAAACATATGCAGAGCATATTTAGAGGTAAATTCAGGTTTTGTTCCGTGGCTACGGAGGGACCTTTCGCGGCAGGCTGTGCAGAGCCAACGGTGGACTCTGCAAGTGTCTGACAAGGAGTCACGCTGCTGGGACAGAGATGAGACCTCTCCATACCTCGTCCACATGGGAAGGTGTTTTCCTTCTGGCTGTACTAATGTTCGTAAGAATGAGGGGTCTGAAGAAAAGAAAAGTATCTGATCAGTGCTGCAGTCAAAGTGGGAGACTCTGCAGAAGGGACATGTCTTTGCCTCCAAGCTGCCCTATACACAAGCAAGTTACGAGCACTTGCATCTTCTTGTCTGTAAAACGAGAGTTTTTCTATTTCTGTTCTTTCTTCTGTTGTATTTACCCTGAAGTCAGTGAAAGAAGTGCTTTTCTGAAGTACTTGCATGTTGGTATCTTTGCGGCTCTAATTCCAGGATCCATGCAGTTGTGACACTTCGGAAAGCTTGAGTTTTCCAGTGGAAACTCTTGTTTGCGTTTTGTGTAATCGTTATTTGTACAAAGCTTCTGCAGCTTTGTCAAAACTCAGCCTTTGCCCTGACACTTCCCACGCAGAGCTATCTGCACGCGTTTGATGTCTGGGCTTGGGTTGAACATCCTGCACCTTGCTGATAAAGAGGATTCACCTGCTTTAAGAAATTACGCTAGGAAAAAACAAACCCTACCACCTACAGCCCCCCCAGACCCCCGGTCTCTCCAACAACTGGTCCCAGACCTCTTCTCCTCCGTCAGGCACGGGGCTCAGCCACACAAGTGCCCTGACCAGGAGACCCTTTTTATCATCCCCTTTCATCCCCCGCTCTTTTCCATTTTCCCATAATTCTTCCTCCCCAATCCACCTTAATCTCTCCCTGCCTTTGGTCCTCCCCCTAACCATCCCACACAAAGCTTTGCACATCCCCACATTTGCCTTAAAACATCCCACAGTAAGTTTTACACAATCTTACATTCCCTCTCAAATACCACATTGTAAGTTTGGTCTCTTCAGGAGACCCAAGAAAATCTTGTTTTCCGTCAGCAACCTGAGAGCTCTGGTCTTTGCTAATGTCCCCATTATCTCCTCTTCGTCATTGTTGTGTGATCAGTTCATTACTGTTCCTGTCTCCTTTCCTTGTTTTTGTGCTAAAAAGCCATTAACCAGCTCTCCTTACAAAGCAGATACCCTTACATCCCAGGTATCCTGAAAATTTGAGTAACTAATTTTGTTTATGTGACAAAGTTCAGAGCCCGTCAGCTCTAGCACCTTGAATGATTTGGAACTGGGAATTTGAATTTTTAAGGAAATGGTGGATCATTGCCGAGAGAGTTTTAAAAGGGAAGGAAGGAAAGAATGAAAGAAGGAAAAGAAGGACAGGAAGGGAGACTGATCTCTCCTGTTGTGCTCAGAGGGTTTCCAAGTACTTTGGAAACATTAATGAACCTATTTTTAAAGCATCCCTGTGAAGCAGGTAGGTTGGCTGATTAACAGAGGAGATGAGCTGGAAGCATTAGTGTTGAGAGAAAAATGCAAATTGTTTTAAGTGTCTACACGAGGCATATTTCCCCTCGACACAGAACTCCAGAATGTCCAGAGTTTGAAGAGTAGCAGAAAACAGCAGTTTTTCCTTAACTTCCTTCAATTCTGTGTCTCTTAAGCTAGAGAAGATGATCCAAATAAGAAACTCTCATACCGAGATGGTACGGCATTATTTACTTGCAGGCGTGCCTCCAGGAAGGATGCTGCTTCTCCTCCAGCTGCTTGCTCACACCGGGGGCCTCTTGTTACAGAGGTGAATGCTGTCACAAATGTCAGGTAAGTTATAACAGCAACAACTGTTGGCTTTGCAATGCAGGGTAAACTAATGAATTAATTGTTTTTTCAAAGCCGTTAGGTGCTATAATGTTTATTTCCTGCATTCCTCGGTATATCTGGTCAGAAAATATGCATAAACTTGACTGGAAACTGCACATGCTTAGGTAGAAAACAAATAGTTTAGAAACACTGAAATTATGTCAGACAAAAACCATCAGCAGGAGCAGCAAAGCAAAGGTGTAAAGGCAGAACCGACTAACCCAACACGAGCATTGGTGTCATGGACCAAACGTCCAACAATCACAAGTCTGGCTGAAAGGAAAGAGGTTTTAAAACCTCATTTACATTCCTGCCGATTTTGAGCTTTTAGGGAAAATCCAGCAACATTGTATTTGTAGAGGCATTTCAGATTCAACCTGAAATGCAGAAATAAAACCACGAGTTTCTGTGCTGGAATATCAGCAATCAGCATTTGCAATGTCTCAATTTCCGTAGGACAGCAAGGACTTTAGTCCCTTACGCCCTCCTCCAGTCCTTATTCTGCCTGACTTTTTGCAAATCCAAGTGGCTGTCCTTCATCTTTTTGGGACATTCCCTAAGATTTTGCCACATGGGTTTCAGTAATTTGGGCCAGCCGCTCCAGAAAAAAAAATTCCATTCAAAACTCGTTTTGTGGGCTTTTCTTTACAGTTTCAGCCAGCAGGAAAAACCTGCAGAGAAGATAGGAGCGTATGTGATCTCCCCGAGTACTGCAACGGCTCTTCAGGGACCTGCCCCGTGGACATATTTAAGCAAGACGGAACCCCATGTGGTGACAACGACCGCTGCTACGATGGGCACTGCCACAGCCACGAGGCACAATGCAAAGCTTTATTTGGCAGAGGCAAGATATCTCACCCAAGGAACTGCCAGATCGTCTATATGGAATTAGCCCTCACCTTCAGATAACACTTCATCTCGCGTCTCCTCCCCTTTCCCTGCCCTCTGCTTTAAAAAAGTCTGTTTTTTCCACAGTCACTGAAGGTTCACTGTTTACTCTTTGTAAGGCAGGCAGGCCTAGACAGCTGGGCCAGTTGCTTAAGAGTATAAGTACTTAGAATCATAGAATCATAGAATCATTGAGGTTGGAAAAGACCTCTAAGATCATCGAGTCCAACCGTCGACCCAACACCACCAGGCCCACTAAACCATGTCCCTCAGCGCCGCATCTACACGTCTTTTAAATACCTCCAGGGATGGGGACTCCACCACTTCCCTGGGCAGCCTGGTCCAGTGCTTGACAACCCTTTCGGCGAACAAATTTTTCCTCACGTCCAATCTAAACCTCCCCTGGCACAACTTGAGGCCGTTTCCTCTCGTCCTGTCGCTTGTTACTTGGGAGAAGAGACCGACCCCACCTCGCTACAACCTCCTTTCAGGTGGTTGTAGAGAGCGATGAGGTCTCCCCTCAGCCTCCTCTTCTCCAGGCTGAACAACCCCAGTTCCCTCAGCCGCTCCTTACTTGCGTAAAAAATACTACAGAACACTTTTAAAATACCCCATGATTTTATAACAATAGCTGTATAGCTATCACAATGTGTATATAAAACATAGTATTGGACTCTATGATCTTAAGGGTCTCTTCCAACCTAAATGATTCTATGATTCTATATATTTACAATGGTTAGGGTAACAGAAAAGGGGTTTTCTCGGGCAGTAGTTGTTGCAGGGCTGTTTGGGAACGTCCCATGCCCAGCGTGCAACGGGAACGGCAGCTGTGGCCACCCTGTGACCCTGTAGACAGTCCCAGAAACAAAGATGCGCTGGAGGCAGTCGTTGAGATCACTTCTATGCCTCTGAAAGCAACCACACCCTACAACTCGTGCACCTAAATTTCCCCCGGTTCAAACTTGAAGCATGCATGTGATTTTTTTGAATACCTGCCCACATCCTCTTTCAGACTATTTCAGTTCTGGAGGAAGTAACCAAACTTCCCCAGCGCACGTGTCCTGAGGCTGCGGCAGAGCGGATCTCTTCTGCACTCCCTCGTTAGTGATAGCAGTGACGCCCATCACGATCTGAGTCCTAGGTATCTTTATAGACATGCGTAAGTCTTCTGCAAGTAAAACCAGAGCTCCTCCGTGATCTACCACACTGATGAGAAGTTCAGAGTCTCTGGGAACGCCTGCACGTGAAGACAGTAGCATTTCTCATGAAAGGCGTTGCTGGGGAAGGCAAGGATATTGATAAGGCAGAATATTTTGATAAGGCAGAATATTTTTGTCATCATTTCGACACGGGACACCGAAGGAACTGTCACGTGAACATTTACGTGGTGCTAATGTGGCCAACAGTGATCTCAGCCACCTCTGCAGGACAGCTGGGAAGCCTGGCAGTTGGGTTTGAGAACATTTTGGATGCTCGAAAACTTGTAAAAACGCCTGACGGGAGTCCCGCATTGACCACAGGCTCTCCATCTTTTCCCTCAGCGCTCTGTTACTCTTATACAACACTGGGTGAATATAAAGATGTTCTGAAAAAAACAGGAGTCCCCTGGGTTAGAAATGGTTTTGCCTTACTGAAATCCAGATCTGTGAGCAGTTTCTGACATCCAACAGGAATTAGCGTTGCTAATACTGAATATAATGGTGGCAATTCTGGTTTCAGGGTAAATGTAAGATATATTGACCTGTGTCACACAGCAAGTTAGAATTAAAGAAAAAAAAATAGGTTTAGGAAAGGTTTGAGGCTTTTAATCCAATTTTCTGCTCCATGTTGTTCTGTATAAATGATGTCTACATAAAACGTCTGCTCTGATCATTGGTTGATCTCTTGGTGGCAAATCCATTCATTTAGCCACTTCATTCTCACACTGATTATTCTGATCCAAAAGACGACCAGAACCAAAAGAATAGGTAAAAAAAAAAAAAAAAATTGCCCTTTATGGGGCATGGCAAGTCAAATGCAAGCTGTGGTGGACTAGAACTTCATTTCAGAAAAAAAATCACAAAAATCATCTGGAGGGATTACGGGGGGCGCGTTACAGTCCCTGCCTCTCCGTGAACGCCTCCCTTTGCTCTCTCGCTCTGCAGCCGCCCACCGCGCCCCGCTGAGCTGCTTCAGGGAAGTGAACGTTCGAGGCGACCGGTGCGGGAACTGTGGCTGGAACGGGACACGCTACACTAAATGCCTGGAAGAGTAAGTGCTGGTTAGTGGTGGTTACTGGTGTCCCAGTCCTGCCAGTAGCCAGGTAGGACTGGGACGCCACTCTTGCGCATTGCTGTACAAGGCAGACAAACAGAACACTTCCTAAAAGTTTTCCAACTTGAATTTTTTTTTGTTGGGATTAAGCGCAGTAAGAGAGTCAAAAGCAAAAACGGTGTCGGGAAAAGGAGTGCAGCTTGATCGTGCCCCTGTACTCGGCCCTGGTGAGGCCGCACCTCGAATACTGTGTTCAGTTTTGGGCCCCTCACTCCAAGAAGGACGTTGAGGTGCTGGAGCGTGTCCAGAGAAGGGCAACGAGGCTGGTGAGGGGTCTGGAGAACAAGTCTGCTGAGGAGCGGCTGAGGGAACTGGGGTTGTTCAGCCTGGAGAAGAGGAGGCTGAGGGGAGACCTCATCGCTCTCTACAACTACCTGACAGGAGGTTGTAGCGAGGTGGGTGTTGGTCTCTTCTCCCAAGTAACAAGCGATAGGACGAGAGGAAACGGCCTCAAGTTGCGCCAGGGGAGGTTTAGATTGCATGTGAGGAAAAATTTCTGTACTGAAAGAGTGGTTAAACATTGGAACAGGCTGCCCAGGGAAGTGGTGGAGTCCCCATCCCTGGAGGTATTTAAAAGACGAGTAGATGAGGCACTTAGGGACATGGTTTAGTGGACATGGTGGTGTTGGGTCGACGGTTGGACTCGATGATCTTAGAGGTCTTTTCCAACCTCAATGATTCTATGATTCTATGATTCTTACACAACTCGGAGGCTCTGCTAGGCTTTTCTGGTTGGTTTTCATAGATGAAGGAGTCATGTACAAGCATTGCTGAGAGCCTACCCGTATAACAGTCAAAGTAGGGAGGAATTTGAGGCAGCGTTTCTTCAGGTTGGGTTCTTCTTGCACTTTACTTTCAACCCAGAAAGTTAAGTGAGGACGGTTTTCTTTTTACAGGAACTTACAGATTTTTCTTCTTTGCTTGTCCAGAACAGCCTTAAATCTTATCTCCCAGTATCAATGGAAGTTTGGTGCACGATACTTTCCAGCTTTCCCGCAGTAAGGGGTCATCCCATCACCAGGCGAGGGCTTTGATAATGGGTTCAGTTTGATAATGGGTTCTCTAGCCCTTTTTCTCCTATAGCATCAATTCTTTTCATGTTGCTGCCATGTGCAGCAGTCATCAGTCAGTACATCTTGAAAGACATCTCTAGGTAGGACATCGCTGTAGAGTGCAGTCCCTCAACCTCTGAACTCATCACTCCCCAAGCCCTCCTCTGCCGTCCCGTCCTGAGGGCAGGACCTGCTGAGAATGACCCACATCTGAGTGTGGATATGGACAATCATTCAAAAGGAAGGAGATTGTTTACCAGGACCTTGGAGATTTGCTGTCCCTATGCATATCAACACTCACTCAAAAATACGCAGTCGCTAGTACCTAACCTTCCTTCATGCTTGCACTTCGGCAGTTCACCAAGGAGAGGGACATGGCTGTCATTAGGGGAGGCACTGGGATGCAAATTCAGAATTTGAGCTTATTTCCTATTTTCCTACTGAGCACTACACAAGCAGCACCTGAGCTTCACTGTTGCCACCTCTGGGCAGAGAGACGAGTTTCTGAATAACTACACCCATTTCCTCCTGGCGTAAACAGCAGTATTTCTCATACAGTATATAAAATGGGCAAAACACATGAAAAGTGCAGGTCAAAAAGTCAAATGCAAGTGTCTCTGTAGCTTCTGGACAGATACACCAAAGAGCTGTGCCTACGTGCCCAAGGCACTGACACCAACTGGCATAAAAGAGTCTGTGTCAATACTAGTTAAATGTCGTTACCTCAGAAAAGAGGTTGTTGGACGCAAACTGCCTAAAAGGATTGATCCTGGACAGCTGGAACCTCTGACGGTGCCCAGGGTTGTTCCCAGTGTGTGAGCTGGAAGGGGCCAAATTTGTACCAGGGTGCTGCAATAGCTGATGGCACAGTTGTGTACCAGCACCACGGATCACCACGTCTTCAGATGTCTCTACAGACCTTGCAGCAGTCTGTCTGTCTGTCTATCCCAGGAACGTCCTGTGTGGAAGAGTGCAGTGTGCCAACATTAAAAGAGTACCAGTCAGGCAAGATGGCGAGACCGTAGTTCAGACTACCGTGAACAATCAGCTCTGCTGGGGACTCGAGTTCCACCTGGCTTCAGACACTCCTGATGAGGGATCAGTCAAAGACGGCACATCGTGCGGTAGAAACAAGGTACCCTTAGAAAGCTTAGGAGGATATATGAATAGTACAGGATGGAGATTAAATGGAAGGATTTTGTTCCTAAAGGAGATGTTCTTGATCTCTGATACAAACCCATAGTGCCTTCTGTTAAAGCCTTCTTTAGCAGCTGAAAAATAGCAACCTCTTGTATTGGTTTTGTGGGTTTTTCTCCCCTGAGACTGAGTGGCTAACACAATAGCTGCCATTTTTTCCATTAGAAGGGAAAAGCAATAGATTGTACTCTTCTTTTGAAGCTACTAACCAAAGCCAAAGTTTATTTGTTGTACATAGAAAAGAATTTGAAGTGTTGTTCCAAGAATAGGACTCACTTCTTCCCTTTGACCCAGAAGACCAAATTCCTATCAAGCTGGTGACATACTGAAGGATGAGTTTCCTGTTACATGGCAAGGAAAATATTTCTAAGACAAACAGAGGTGCCGAGTTCCACCAAAAGGGAAGGAGCTGCTCAGTGTTGGCTTCAGCAGAGTTCTCCTTCCAGGAGACATGGGTTTCACACCACCAAATGCAAACGTTAATTCCAAAAATAACTAATTTGCAAGGCAAAAAGTGGAAAATACATCTCCTTCATTCTCCTTCTGCACAGAGGAGATGCGCTTGTGTCTCCTAGAGCTAGGAAGATACTCCAAGTTATTCACTGAGCAAACAAAACATCTTCTGCAGTTCCAAGGTCTTGTTCTTGTCATGTGGACTGGACAGGACAAGACAGGAGTTCCTGAGCCACAAACTGCCGGGAGCCGGAGAGCATGCTGGGGAAATAGTGTTGCATGTATGTATAAATATCAGGGTGGTTGTGCAGGGTCTGTCCAGGGGTCCATCCAGCCCAGAATCCTCCACCAGTCTCGGGCAGGTACCTAGGGAAGGGTATGAACAGAGCAGGCACGTATGGTACTTCCTCCTAATACCGGCACTACCTTCAATTATTTTCAGCTCTTCGTTACTCAGTTCCTGAGGTAGAAGCGGTTTCTGTGCATTTTGTAACCCTCAGTGGGTTTGTTCAGTCTCCCCTTTGGTTTGTCTTGAACCGGGAACCCGACATCTTCATTTTACGCTCCCCTAGTGCTTGTTTGGAGAAAGAAAAGTCTTGAATGAAATTAAATGAATGGCTGAAAAGACTTGGCCCGCTGTTTCTCACTACTTTTATCCCTATTCACCAGTCAGTGCCCTCTCCTAGTATCTGTCATTTTATCATTTCACTAATACAAATCCGCCTCTTTCTGCAGATATGTATGAACAGGACATGCGTCAGCGCAGCTTTTCTCAACAATGATTGTAGGGCGAAAAAATGCAATGGCAGAGGGGTAAGTAGAAAACACCTAACCATCCTTCGAATAGCAGAGTATATGAAGTGTAAATTTGTCTCTCAAAAGCAGTATTAGAAATCCAGAATCATTCCTAGTTCAGCAGCACAGAGATTATTTTGGTTTTCACCCACGACTGTCCTCCCAGATTCTGCTCTGGCCATCCACAGCTCTTCATAGCAGTGTTTGTTGGTTACTTTTACCGTTTTTCTTCTTTGTTTCCTCGAATATTGTGAAAACCAACTTCCACATCGTAACGCTTCATCCTTCATTGCGTCTGTCAGTGCTACTGAATTTAAATTAGGTGGAGTTGGAGAGATCTTCTAAAAAATGCATGCTCAGTTCCACAACTTCGCTTTTCTTACAAATACCACAGAAATGGCATATTTTGTACATTGGCTGCACTTAGTCTTAGGTAAAACCTACATTTCAGACAGTAATACTGGCAGAATTATTTCACATGTGGATTTTTTTAATGACATCACTTCCAAGGTACCTGCCCCTTTCCAGACAGATGTTATTGTAGATGAGCAGAAGATCTGTCTGGGTGTTAGTGTGGATGCTAAGGGAGATATTGGGAATATTTGCTATCACCTGTCCTTTATCTGTAATATTGCTGAGGACCAGTAAGAAAAGTTACCGGCAGTCTGTCAACCTGTAATTGGAAGAGTCTGAGGTCTGCTTTTCTTCCGCTCTGTCACCAGCTGTAGGTGGCTGAGTCCATCAGAAGTTATGTTCTTGGCAACAGTGTTCTCAAAGTAGTTGGAAAAACCATGTCTTTTTGCTGTCTCCAGAGAGAAAGGTTGTAACCCAAAAAAATGCACGCTTTTTTCTTGGGAAGCAGTTCTCCAAACTAAACACACGCCCTTGAAAATTAGTAATTATTGCTCTATATGGTTTGGGCTGCACAAATGAGTGAAGAAAGCTAGCCTCAACCCTGGCTCCTCAGAAGAGGAGAGAGAAACGTTACCCAAAGCAGAGACACTATGTTTGGGTGGGAGGTTGTCACTACCTACATGGGTGTGCAAATTTGAGATGTGGGGGAGCAGAGCTATGGGTCCACACTACCAAACAATAACACAAACCTGGACTAATAACATATAATAGGAAATCAGCCGACAAGCATCTGAAGAGGGTTAGAGAGGCTCACTTCTGCATCACTTCAGTGCGCGCAACTGACACAGGCTGACCGCAGACCCACACCGCAGCATGACCCAGTATCAGGTCGGTAGTCCCAGGGGAGCTCTTCCCTCTGCTCCTGGTCCACAGCGAGGATACTCAGGCTGTTTGGCAACCCTCGCTGCACCCCATGAGTGGTTCAGCTGTTACGGACCGTGAGAACCGAGGATCGCAGGAGCCGAGTAATCCAGCCTGGACAGGACAAATAAATGTGCAACCAAGGGAGTCACGGTCCTATCTTGCAGGAAAACCTGTAATTTTTGAATCACATGAAGGTGACAAATTCATTTTGGACATATTTGTGAAATATGTTGTCACGACAGAAATAGTCAAAGCATTCACAAGTGCAGGGTAGCTCTGCAATAGAAAGACTGCAAAAATGCTTTCCAACTTTGAGATTAAAAACGGCTTAAGAAATGCAAAAAGCACTCCTACTAAGTTGGAAAAAGGCAAATATAACCATCTTTCACCTTCTATATGTTGTTGTCTCTCCCCTGCTGTGTTTGTAGCACCTCTTCCAACAGGACCATCACCTCAGTGACGGATCGGGAACTCCCACTGCCCTCACTTCGCCAAAGTAGCAGACACCTAATGATCGGTACAAGCCAGAGAGCGCACGACAGCCTGTGACCGGGGCACCAGTCTATCACCTTTGCACAAAACAGGCTGAGCATTTCCACGGTGGCACCTAAAGCAGAGTAACAAATTTATCGTAGGACATGGATTTCATCCAGCCTGTCTCTGCTGTGCCTGCCAATAAGCTGTGCTAGCAGCCTATTCCCCGGAGAAATGCAGGGCCACCTCATGACTTCTTTATTTTTCATGCCGTAAAATATGTGGTTTCTTTTAGGTGTGCAACAGTAAGAAAAATTGTCACTGCGATTTTGGATGGGCCCCTCCAGACTGCAAGCTGGAAGGATTTGGAGGCAGTGTTGACAGCGGACCACCTCCTTCTTTTAACAGTAAGCACTGTGGGGTGGGACCGCTCTGCACATCGCACTGCCTGTCTTAGCTTTATGTTTTCTTCAACAAGTTCAGCAGTTCTCCATCTATACTTTCAGATCACTTTAGATTTTGTTCAGACATCTCTTCGTCCCTTGCTATTTAGCCACGTCAGATATTTTTTTTTCCTCTTATCTCACCTTCTTTTTTATCATTCCAGTTGTGCTTGCCTTGTCTGACTCTATCAGACTACTCTCAAAGCACCCACATGAACTGCAGATCGATTCCATTAAGCGCAGGGGCCAAGCAGCCAGCACACCGTTCATCAACATGGTTTATGAGGGGTGTCGTTCTGAGCTCATCAAACCCCTCTTAGGAGAATCTTCCTCTCCTCTCTCCAGCAGAGCTCCAATCCTGAGAGGACAGGACATAAATAAATATGATCCTGGCATGTACCTCTGAGAGATATACTTCTGCCTTCCTATACATTAGGTATTCCGTCTTGCCGATTAAGAAATACCACACAAGTCACTCAGCAGTACTCCACAAACCCATCAACACCCGACCGCTGACAGCTCTTCCCCAACCCTCTTTGGGGAGGGGAAGCTCTGCTACTGACGAAGAGACATTAGATCTTTCTGCTGTTTTTTTGACCAAGCAAACGGCAAGTTGCTCAGGCAGTAACGGGCCCACTGGCAGTGCAGAAATAGAACTCTTGAGCAGATAACAGTTTCTATGTTAAATCAGCCGCTCTTCAAAGGATCAACCCATTGCGATACTTCACATGCTTGCATGGAGGGGAAGGTACCCCAGTGGCAATGTTCTCCTCCTCTCAACTCATGGAGAAAGGCCGATGCCAAGTTTTGGGCTTCTGCTAGGGTCTCCTTGGGAGTTGCTTAGGTGTGCTGGGAGGAGCCAACCCTGTTACACTTTCCATACGAAAAACCTCTCGTACTTATTTATCCATACACTAACTACACGCTGAAGCCTCAGCCATTAGCTGAAGCAGGCGTTCAGCTCACGTTACTTTTCCTTCAGTGCTATATTTGGGTATTTCTCCATCTGTGCATCCTCATCAGGGAACCACACGGGAAACCTTCCTGCTCGTTCGTTATGTCCTCAAACTCCTTACCGTGCAGTCCCAAAGACTCTCCATTTCCAGGCCTATATAGCATTGCTTTAGCCTCTACACTGTACACCTCAAGGCTTTTTATTGTTTCTCAGAAAGGTAAGAACGCTGGTAGCTCCCAAGTAGCAGTGGTGGAGGTGTCTTGGAGACCCAGCCCAAGAGCAGAAGGGAGGGAGCATGCAAGTGAGCATCTGCTCATTTGGGGTTGAGTGTGCGTGCTCATGAATATCTGAACATGTACTATCGTACATGTACTGATGTTTCTACTAGCGTTTTGTTGTGCCAGAAACGTCTGAAGTGCACAGAGCGTAATGTTCTCTCTTTCTCTCTTCCATTCCAAGGGTTGAGAGCTGCAAGGAATATGGGAAAAGCTGCGGGAATGCTTCTTTTATTCGTCTTGATTCTGGCCTTTTTGCTGTACAAGAGGGTTGCCATTACTCAGCAGATCCGAAGGTAGGTAAAGCTCCCCCAATCTTTACATCACCTCTCAAAACTGAGGCACATTTAACAATTTCTAAGCAAGGTTCTCGGCATCCCTTTCCACGAAGGGCATTACTATGAGTTCACAGTGCAATGCTGGCCACCAAGCTCCTCTTGCTTTGAAGACAACCTGCAGGGTAATGCAACCAAACGTGCTCTGATCTGTGAGCAGGTCTTTGTCACAATTGCCTCTTAACCAGAAATGGCAGCTAGAGCTTAATAGTTTTTAATCCTTTCTGGCACTTTCCCCCAGAAGTTTTGAAAGGAAGATTGTTGTCTAACTTCAGGATAATTTTTGATAAAGTTCAGCTTTTTCTAAATGGCTCTTCCTTTTTTCTTTTTTGGAATGTTTAATCCCTTTTTTTTTTTTTTCTATCTTTTCCTTTCATTTTCACTTTTTTCACTCGCTGAAAAATGCAAACAAAAGTTGAAAAAAAGAAAGATTTTTAAATAGTGTGCGGAGGATAAATGCTCCCTTATCCTCTTACTGTTTTGCACATTTTTCCCAGGTCAAATGGGTTTATAAGCTTAACTGAAAGAATATGGGAATGCGACTGCAGACAGACAGGGAGAATGTTCAAAAATCCCAAACCAGAAAAGGAACGATGACATTCCCCTCGATGATCTCTGCGCACCCACGTGCTTCAGATTTGCTGGGCTAGTTTATCCTGCCAAGAAGTAGAAAAAACCACACGGAGGTTTGTTCTGCTCTTTGCAGCAAGACTGTCTAGTACCCAGCTACCTCATGAACTACCAATTTAGGTGTCTCTACCCTCTGTTATAGCCTGCAGAGCAGATATAATAAATGCTTTCCCCTTACCGCGGTGATCTGTGGTATCTCTGGATCTCAGGTAAGAGACAGGATTTAACTTACTTCACAGTTCTATTTTCCTGTCATTTTACATATCCATGTCAGAGAACACAATTTCAAAAAAACACCCAGCATTTCTCGTAAGGTACTTGTCCATGAACTACAGCAAATTATTCTGCATGAAATCACTGTCCAAAGTTCACTGACCCCTCTATGTCACAGGTGGCGACTTAGAAGACAGGAAAAACCCCATAATACCACTTCTCCTCCAAAAGAAGTAAGTGTTTTCTCCCATTCCCAATTTAAAAACGACACTCGCAAAGGGGTTTGGGAAACTGTAACTTCTCAGTACTTTCCAAACATCTTTTTCCTTTCTCAGTAATTCTTGCTCCCCCAGTTCTTTCAGTGCAAGTCGAAAGCTGCCAGCGAGGATACACCCAAAGAGCATGTGCAGCATACCTGCAGAAAATTGTTTTGGTTTATGGCAAAAGACAGTTCAGGGTAAAAATACCAAATTCCTATAAATAGAAGTGTATTCAGACTGACTGCTTCAAGAGCTGGCATTAGCGTGACAACACAGCTGAAGAAAGCACAAACAAAATACTAGCCCTCGTCAGAAAATAAGAATTTTGTCTACACTGGGACAAATATGACATTTCTCCCAAAATGAGGCGGCAGACATCATGGTGTCCAGGCAGGGAGCTGCCAGGCAGGAGGGTCAAGTTCAAGCCTCTGCTCTGGTCCTGGCCATGGGGCTTTCCTGCGGTGCCTGTCGCTATTCAGCAAGGCTGCTCTGTCCTCCAGGAATGTGGCTGATCTAAACTACGTCAAAGCTGATGCAGTTTTACCAGATCAACTTTTCCAAGGAAAAGCTCCCTGGGGGGGAAAAAAAAAAATCTTGCCTCTTCTAGTTAGAAAAGTAGAAGAAAACAGATAAGGAACCAGAAAACAGAAAATACAGTAAGAAAGAAGAGCAGCTAAGGTCTCACCTCGCACCATGTGTGCGGGGATCACCCATCCAGGAGGCCCAGAGAAGAGCCCTGGGGCCAGAAACTCATGGTCTTCAGGGAAAAACTGGAAGATGCAGGTTCTAGAATTTGAAGAGGTGACTGAGGGGATATTGGATAATAACCCCAAATACATTCAAGGCAACCACAACTGAAACCTTGCTTTTTAGGTTTATTGTGGGCAGAACAAAAAAATGATGAGACTGAACTGCAACACAAGACATTTTGGCTAGGAAGAAGTGAAAAAAATGCTGTGTTTCTTTTTATATGGCACTGAGGAGGTCCACCGCATCCACAGTGATAGTTCAACAAGTGAACCTAAAGAGACAGATGGGGAAAGTTACTTTTTTCTGTCAATAGTTAAAGTATGGCAGTCATTGTCACAAGATGCTGACAAAATCAAGCGCTGAACAAAGAAGATTAATCTTGTTATCTATCCATGTGACTAATCAAAATTTTAACCGAGTATTAACAAAATAAGTAAGAGGAGAGCAGAAGAGGTAGACTAGGAGAGGTATGCTAAGTCTGACATCTTTGTATTAGATGTCATCTAATACATCATGTGTGATCTCTAAATGCCACAGGACTCTAGAAATGACAGATTTGATGAAATGCATGTAAATCAATTCCATTGAGGCAATGCAATTTAAGAATTTCACTGCAAACATTATAAATGAGAAAAGCCATTGAAGACAGAAAACACACATTAATTAGGAACACCAGGGAAGCACTGAGACACCAGGGCAGAGGTTGGAAACTCCAGCCCAGGGAACAGCAGCAAAGAGAGGCGGTGCCTTGGTTGCATTTGCAGGTAATATGCCTAGAAACGTAATATACCGTGACAACTAAAGGAGTTATAAACAGACTATGAACTGGCCCAGATCAAGGCCCGTCCAAAGCAGCACCTCCAGGACACAGCACGCAGTAGCAGACTGGGGAAAGCATCATCACCAGGACACAGCGAGCTGACCCTTGTCTCCCGAAGTTCTGCTGACGGCCAGAGCTTGCATCTAGACCACTGTATTTAAAGGTCCCGTTGGACTCACCCTCCACAAATGCGTCTAATCCCTCTGAACCTACTTATCCTACTGCCTCCTCGGGATCCTGTGACTGTGAATTTCACCAAAAAAAAGAGTCATCACCCTCTGGAAGTGCATCCTTCTAAACAGTGTCACTGTTCCAGTATATATTCCTTAAAATTGTAAACACTGGACTCTGTGCCACCAGCAGGCTAACAAAATATTAAGTAGAATATGCTGTACTAACCTTAACATTTTATTTTTCAGGAGAACCTGGCAGAGGAAGAGGAAAGTCCTTCTAAGGATTAAGCCAGAGCAGTGCCCCTTTGCAGGACACAAGTCCCCAGAGGGTTGAAAACAGCCTAGGCACGGCTCCGAGAGCAGCCTCACACATCGCTGGTTCTGCAGGAACTGCAGGAAGCCATGCTTCCCAAATCTGTCACATTAGTTTTGGTTTTGTTCAGCTTTAAACAGCAATGTTACCTTCACTGAAATAAAGAGGTTTTCTTCCTATTTCTGTTTACAGCAAATATCTTGTTTTCTAGGAGGACACCGGACTCCACGCTCCTCCAAGGGTTTCCCTCTCTGCTTCCTAAGCATTTTACCTCTGCTGTGGCACCAGTCCGGGTCATCACTTTATGGGTCTTGCAACCTCTGTAGGCAGGCACGTGGCAGGCTGTTATCTCGACGTTTTGAATTTTTTAGGCTGTGTTGTGATTTGCGAGTCCAGGGCGACTGACTGCAAACACACAACCCTAAGAACGCAGACCTTGCCTGTGGCCAGGACAAGCTCACCACTACGTGCCGGTGTGTACCTGAAAGGACGCATGGATTGCCAGGATGAGTCCTCAGGACTCTTCAGCCTCCTCTTTTAGACTGGCTGATGGAAAGTCAACCTCCCGGTTCCCTACTGTCTGCTTGGCAGACCAAAGAGCAGCCACACCATTTCTTGGATTTCTCAGAAAAAGAAGAAAAAAAATAATTGCATTTCTGCTTGAAATCATAGAATCATTAAGGTTGGAAAAGACCTCTAAGATCATCGAGTCCAACCGTCGACCCAACACCGCCATGCCCACTAAACCATGTCCCTAAGTGCCTCATCTACACGTCTTTTAAATACCTCCAGGGATGGGGACTCAACCCCTTCCCTGGGCAGCCTGTTCCAACGTTTAACCACTCTTTCAGTAAAGAAATTTTTCCTCACGTCCAATCTAAACCTCCCCTGGCACAACTTGAGGCCATTAATACTCATCCCTGAACACACTGAGCCACGCCGTTGCCTTGTATGGGCCTGGGTTTCAGAGTTACAGCAGAGGATGGGGCTGGATGGGCTCTGTGGCCATAGAAACGTCCACAAGGTCTGCTGCATTCAAAAACTGAAAGAACAAGGAACGGGAAAAAATACTGCATCAGTGTGTTTGCCACAAACGATCCGACACCAATTCTTGGTAGCCATTCCTGTTCTATCAGCTGATCTTCCCCCAAAGAGCACCCGAGATCCTTGTGGCTCAAAACAGCTAACTCCCAGACACAGTCTTGAAGAAGTGGCCTTCCCACCTCTACCTGAAGATAAGCAATGACTACAAGGGAAATGCAATAGTCCCAAAATGACATTTTGCTTGCAGGGAGGTCCTGAAAACACCACTGTCCACCACCTTCTCCCTGATTTTCATCAACATGTCACAGTGACTGGCACTGTCTTGGCCAGAGTGAAATACTCTTTAACTTGGTCCAAAAGGCAGGCTCTTCAGGGCAACCAGCCTGCAAGAAAAGCAGGTCTACCAAACTTTCCAAGAACTCATCTACATCGCTTTGAAGTTTACTATAAACGTACAAGGGGGGATCATTCTTGGTGTGCAGCCCACAGGAACATGAAAGAATGCTGAGTATCTGCAGCCTGAGGAACAGCTCGTTTCAGCACATATCTCATCATACCCCTCAGAGAAGGAGTACTGACCACCACCTCTACTGTGCCCAAGACAATAACGCACTCGGGAACTTCTTCGCCAAATAATGGATGTTCTTAAGATACCTGCACAGAGAAAAATTCTTTAAGTGTTTCATAAATTGTATCCAAAAAAAAAATCAGTCTTCTCTTACTATAAGGCATTGGAGCCGGTAAAACAACGGTGTCTTCAAAAAAGCAAATATGAGGTACCTTCATCTACATTCAGAGGAGTCACGCACATCTCGTCCTAGAAGCCTTTGTAAAAGCTCCTCAGATCATTTTGTCTTAGAGACCATCTCTGTGAGGCACACCAGGCTGCCTCAGAACCTTCTCACTTCCCATTCTTCCTCTCCACATGCTCGCAGGGATTCTGTGGTGACAAATTATCATAGAATAAAAAAAGTCTCACTTCTGCGTCTTGGAGAAATACAAATGTCCTCTTTATATAGAGCAAATGGATTGTTTCCACATGGGGGCTACATGAACAGGTAAGTGCCTTCAGCCATGAACGAGGAATGATAAACTCAGCCTTCACTAATTTCATTCTTAGACCTTCAGGGCTGAGCAGTACATCTTCATGGATAAGCTCACTCTTCATACAAGAAGTCTCTGAAAATCCACCTAGTAAAATTTCTTTGACAAATAGAGTCTTTCCTCTAGTCTTTCACCAGCTCTAAGCTTTCAGCAGTGATAATCACCATTCCCTGAAGACTGCAATATGCCCATACCTCAATAAGTGATTAACTAAAGAAAAACTGTGAGAGTAGCCAAAGGGCTCTGCCAGATCTTACAGATCCTCCCTACGTGACAGTTAAGGATCACAAAGGAGGTTATTTCTCTCCCGAGTTCAGAGAACAGAGCTGAAAAGAGCACTGCCAGATTGCACAAAAACAAGGGCTTGGCACTTCAGGACAGGTTCAAGAACAGGCTGTCTTACAGAGCTCATCAGCCAGGTTCGTGGTCCCAGCGGCGGAGCTGGTCCACCTTGGCCGTCGAGGTCGGCTGGCATCCTGCACGTGTGTTATGGTTTGCCAAACTTCATCGTGTGCACTTGAAGTGGGATAAAAACTGAGGATCTGCCCAAGATATGACCTGTACATGAGAGTAAAGATCCTCAAAGAACTCTTCTTATTAAACTGTTGTGAGGACTTTTCAGACTCAGGCTCTCAAACTCTGGAAGAGTTTTCCCAGAAACAGGTAGACCTCAAGAGCTGCTCGGTTTGCTTTGGCAGCGCTCCCTCCTAGCTGTAACAGCTGACGATCTAGTCCCTTGCTATTCCACTTCTGAGGAAGAGGCGATACGCAGATTTGCACTGCAGACTCGAAGTCTTCAGGTGGCACTGCCACCCACAGAGTCATTGCTTCAACGCCACCAAAGCTGGGACACAAGAGGACCACGCTTCTGTGGGTAACTCACGAAAAGGGTAACTCACCTCGTGACAACCGAGTTTTCTGAGGAGTGCCGCCATGGCTATCCGAGTGACTTCTGGGGTACAGCAGTAACACCGGACTGCGTGGGGCTGCACATACGCATACATCCACCCCATATGGGGTCAGATTTCAGTTTGTGCAGAAAAGCTACAGCGGAGTAAGTCCAAATAACATCCTGAGCCTCTTTCCAAGCTTCTGAGGGGGGCTCAGCTATAGATACAGCAAGGGGAAGTATTATTTTTATCCTTGTAACTACCATGTAACATTCAGACTGAAGACTGCTCGGACATCCAGTAGGCAAGTACCATTTCACCCTATTTACAGCGTGTATCAGTTCTCAAAGTGACGGTTTCCATTGCTAGCTCCTTCACAGTTTCCTTTCCCAACGTACATGCCTGCCCAAAAACAGATACAGTGCAAAGTCAGTGGGCAGAGAGAAGCAACTAAGGCTGTAGTACGCTGGGTCTCCTTCACTCCGCCAGGCGCTCTGCATGCACAGACCCTGCTGAAAAAAACAGCAGTGTCTTGTATTTTCTTAAAATATATGTGGCAAAGTCACATGGTGAGGCATAACGAAACAGCTTAGCCCCTTCCTATTATTCTAACTCTGTAACAAACGTTCCTATTTTTTACTCTTTCCTCGTCAACAATTTGAAACTGAAATACTTCTTTTCTGGAGAGATTCTGAAAAAGCCTTAAAATGTTTATTTTGTTTCAACTTAAATGGTCGTTTCAGTTGTTATCTTCGTCCAGGCTTTGGTACTTCAAGAACACCCCACGTTATCTGTAGTACTGGAGGCCTTTTTATCTGTTCCTCCACTTACCCACTTTGCTCCCTCAGCACACTGGAAAGATAAAGAGAAGATAAAATAAAAGGCAAGAATGTGCAGAGAAAACCCTTTTCGGGCTCTCTTCCCTCCCCACGTGGGATCCACGGCATCCAGCCACTCCCCGCACTGTTCTGCCTCATGCTCCTCCTCCTCAGACAGCGGCCACCGGGAGATAATTTCCAAACAGTTATCGCCACCCCCTAAACCAGTCACTGGAGTTCAGGGGAATCACAGAATCACTGAGGTTGGAAAAGACCTCTAAGATCATCGAGTCCAACCGTCAACCCAACACCGCCATGCCCACTAAACCACGTCCCTAAGTACCGCATCTACACGTCTTTTAAATGAGACACAACCTGTTCCTTTGTGGGCTGTAAGTGATGCAGGGCAGTATGAGAGCGAGGCCGCACCATAGCTCACATCCGAACATCCGGCTCCCAGCCCGTCCTCTGGTATTTCTCCTTCTCTCTGTTCTCACGCCTTGCTGGGGGAGCACCTTGCGCCGACTTGGCCGCTTGCCTGCCTCAGGCTTAGCTCACGTCCTGCAATTAATGCACACAGATGAGAAAAGAGTTAACGGGAGAAGGTGACAAAAGGCGGACATAGCGCTGAGCTCACGGAGTGCCACATCTCTGCATTCTCACGTGCAGCTGGTACTGTCGCGGCTTTACTCCCTGGCTCACTCCAACATCCGTCACAGGCTTCTAACAATCAAAGGTATTAAAACAATCACACTGTTTGCATTAAAAAAAAAAAAAGCCTGCAGTCAGTTTGTTTCAGATTCTTCACACGATGTTTACTCAACACTTTCTTTTTGAATCATAGTATGTAGAAAGAATTGCTAAGACAAGGCTTAGTGAATTTCAGACCGTTGAGCTATTTCACAAAAAATAACGTGAATGAAATACCTCTTCCTCTGCACGTGAGAATTCTTGCCATCCTTTCTCTGAACAGTTCCAATACCAACGTATCTTGAAGTGACAAAGTGGAGGATGTCAGGAAAGCAACCACCGGAGAGGAGAAGTGCTTCTCGCATCGACCAGCTCCGGTTACTGCTTCCAGAGCAGCGCGCAGCCTCTTGGCTGAAGGAAGGGGTCTGGCTTTCCATCCTTGTTTTCACAGCACTTCTGCCTCTGTACCTGCTTTTGCCCTTGCTTCCTTCTCGCTCACTTCTGTACTGACAGCCCTGAATGAGCCCCGAGCACGGAGTTCAGGCAGCACAGCCCAAGTCTGAACCCGTCACGTCACCCAGAATGTCCTACCACCTCTCCAAGTACTTCAGGTGCCCAGGAAACGGCCCTACAAAACCGCCCGAAGCATCTCCATTCCTCTCTGACAGCTTCTGCGGGACTGACGTGGACATGCTGAGAAGTGAGGGAAAAAATAAACAGTACAGAACGTCAGAGAACACAGGAGACACTGCACAGACTAAAAGATTCTGATGTATTTCTGTAAAAACAAGCTGTTTTTCTGATTACTCCAGAGCCACCTCAGAAGCTGTAGGCTGCCACCTTGCAGTGTTACAGAAAATAGACCCAGCTTGCCTCACAACACTGTGCATGCCAGCTAAAACCCTGCCAGAAGGCAGAAAAAGCACAATAATCTGTAACAAACTCCCAATTATCACCACTCATCCTGAAGCGTCACTGTTACAGGCAGCGAACCGCAGCTGGGAGCAAGTTAGCTGCGCCGATCCTTCAGCACCTGGTCCGAGCCTACGCTGGAGAGAAACGGGAGGGGAACGTAGCGCTGAAAGAGCGATCGTCTTCTTCAAACGCGGGCTCACGGCGAGGCCCAGCCCTGCAACCTCAGTTTGAGCAGCATCCTCTTGGCGGAGGGGACCGGAGCCGACGCAGTAACACAGCGCTTGTCAGGAAAACTGTGAAGTACCTAAGAACGACACGCGTTTGATTGTCAAAAATGAGAAAGCAAAGCCTATGTTAAGGGGTAGCTGGGAACCAGCACGTGACCACCACGTTACACGGAGGCACCGCCATGAAGGGCGGAGGTTAGGCCGGCTTTTACGAAGATTCGGGAGGCTTCCGAATTTATCGCCGCCGCAGCCGCGCGCGGGTGCTGCCGTGCGTCTGCCGAGCCGCGCAGGCCGGCGCCGCGCCGCGCCCGACGGATCTGCGCGGAAGCCTGCGCCGCTGCCCGCGTTCCATTGTCAAAATAAGACGTGCGATTAAAGACGACGACGACGCACCGGGACCCGCCCGCGCCTCCCCGCCCTTCCACCGGCCCCCACACACACACAGCGACGCGCTGCCTGCAGGCCACGGTCACCCCCAGCACCCCGGGACCGAGGCGGCTCTCCCCGCCGCACCCCGCCCTCCGCGGCCTTTCCCCCTCAGGGAGGCGAGCGCCGCCCGCGCTTCCCTCGGAGCCGCCGGCGCCGACCGGCTTCGACCGGCCGCGGCCGGTTTTGAGCAGCAGCCGCCGCCGCCGCCGCCGCCCCCCCGCCTCGCCCGGCTGTCGTCACTGCCGCGCGCCGCCGCGTGGCGTCAGAGGCGCGCCGGCGCGGGCGGGCGTTGCCATGGAGGCGGTGGGCGCCGGGAAGGAGGAGGAGGAGGAGGAGGAGGAGGCGGCGGCGGCGGCGGCGGTGGCGGCGGCGGACGAGTGGCTGCTGCAGTCCCTGCGCCTGTGAGGGAGCCCCGGCCCCGTTCCCCCGGCCCCGGTCCCGGTCCCACGGCCGCGGTCCTGGTCCCGTTCCCCCGGCCCCGGTCCCCTGGCCCCGGTCCTGGTCCCGGTCCCGGTCCCCCGGCCCCGGTCCACCGGCCCCAGCCCCGGTCCCGCGGCCGCGGTCCTGGTCCCGTTCCCCCGGTTCCCCGGTCCCGGGGCCCTGGTCCCGTTCCCCCAGTCCCCCGGTCCCGGTCCCGTTCCGCCGGTCCCGGTCCTGGTCCCGGTGTCCCGGTCCCGGTCCCCCGGCCCCGCCAATCTCCCCTCCCTCCTTCTTCCCGCAGGTACGAGGACCTGCACACCTTCGAGCTCCAGGCGCCCACCCGCGTTATCGAATGGGCCCGGGGGAACCGTGAGTGGGCTAGTACCGGGGGGTAGTACCGGGGGGTACCGGGCTGGAGGGGGGAGGCCAGGCCAGGCAGGGCCGCGCGGTACCGGTGCTCCGAGGGACAGGACGGGTAGGCCTGGGGGGAGGAGAGGGGCTGGGCCGGGCCTCCGGGGGCGGGGGGTAGGGGGTAGGGTGGCTGGGCCGGGGCCCCGGGGGAAAGAAGGGGGCCAAGGGGCTGGGCTGGTGCCCCGGGGGCAGGGAGGGGGGCCACGGGGCTGTGGAGGGGGGGAGAAGGGGGGCCACGGGGTCGGGCCAGGCCAGGGCCCCAGAGGAGAGGTCAAGGTGCGGGGCCAGGACCCCAGGAGCGGGGGCCAAGTGGCACCAGGGTTCAGCCTGGGCTGGGGCTCTGGGTCCGGGGCTCAGGGATGGACCACACTGTGACTCGGGGGTCTGGCTCAGGGAGGGTGGGCCAGGCAGGGGGGGGGAGCATCCCTCACCGTGTCCCCGGTTCTTCATCCCCACCTCCAAGGGGTCTGTGTAGCCGGGTACGGACCGTCTGGTGGGAACGAGATCCTGCAGCTGCTCCCACCGCCGACGCTGCAGGCGAAGGAGACCCAGGTGGGTGTTGCAGCCAGGGTGGCACCAGGTCGCTCTGTCCTCCTTGGCCTGGTGTCTTCAGAGACCAGCCTAGGGCTGTGCTCTGCTGGGCTTCACGAGCTGCTGTTACCTGGTCTCAGTTGCTCTGACAAGGACTTGGCCAGGTTTTGAGCAGCTTTGGTCAAAAGGTAAAGCATGTAATTCGCCCGGTTACCGCCCAGTTGAGGTAGCACAGGTTGGCGGTCCGGTCGTGTAATCCTGCTGCTCTCCGGGCAGCTTGTGCCATGAAAACTCCATCTCCAGATGTGCGAATGAAAGCGTTTCATGGCGAAATAGGACCAAACGAAGAAGGGACTGGCTGAGATGCCCGAGCCTGGGGCACCGCACTGCTGAACAGCGAGGTCGGCCCTTGGGTGGGTGACTTCTACGCTAAAGTAGAAGGTGGTGTTTGGTCGCTGGGTAAGCAGAAAGCTCCTGAGCCGGACGTGCACGGATGGTAACGAACCTGGTCAGAGCTCTCGGCAGAAGCTTTCTCCATATATTTTTTTTCCTCCCGCTATTTTGGGATGCTTCAATCTTTTAGCTTCTGTTGAAATAGGCATTACTGGGCAGGCAGGAGCTTTACCAAGTGAGGGTGTGTCTCGTCTCTCTTGTCTTTTTTCGTGGTCACTGACCGCACCAAGTTCTGCACCATTAAGTGTGAAGAAATGACTTTGCCTCTGATTTCTAGGGCCTGTGTCCAGAGAGAGATTTCAAGGTGGAATGTGGTGGATTTTCAAACCGCCCAGTGTACAGCCTGAAATGTGTGCCGGACACCAGGTATGGCCACAGGGTCCTTCCAGGGCGTACTGGAGATGGAGAGGGGGCTTGTCCACTGGGACAGAGCTCCTTTTCCTTGCCTGCTTCCCAACCCAGCTGGTCGATCCTGCCAGCTCTGAGAGCAGCGTGAGTCTGCGTGGAGGTTTGCTGGCCAGTGACACGTAGCGGTCCTCCCAGAACCCTGTCTTGGTGTTTGGAGAGGAGCCGTCTTATCAGGGTGCTCAGCAAAACGGGGTGCACCCCGCTGCTGCAGTACTGAAAGCTGCAGTGGTGTGTCTTGTGGGGCAGCTGGCAGGGAAACTGAAGCTGCTGCTGGATAACTTGGATCCTCAGCTTCTTCCAGAAGTGAGCCGCAGGGGCTGCTGACGTGGATGCCGGCTCACCGGGGAACCCCTCCCTACCTCACTTCTGAGCAACGGGGGCCTGTATAGGTTCCTTGCTCTGCCTTTTCCATCCCTTCCTTCCGCATTTGGCGCTGCGTGGAGGTGCTCAGCAGGCAGAGCAGGATACTAGTGGCTGCTGCCACCGCTCTGTAAGTCCCTGTGCGTGCGGGTTCGGAAGGTTTTTCCCCGCCGTTGATTGTAGACCAAACAAACACGCTTCCCTCTGGCTGACTCGTTTCACGCGTTCAGCGCTCTCTTCCTACGCAAGCCCCCGTTGCTACTTTGGGGTTCTTTGCACCGTTCTTAGTCTAGCGCTTTTGGAAAATGTGCTAATTAAATGCCGTTGCCTGGGACTGTGTTTTCTTGGGCTGTGTAGAGCACCCTGGCATGAGGAGTTCTGGGATCACGGTCCTTATGGCCCCTTCTCTGCTCCAAGCAGAGGCAGGAGCTCCTGAGCGCAGGAGCACAGCCGTGCTCATCACAACCCGTTTGTCCCAGGCCGGGGAAAAAAAGGCTGTTCTCTGCTCCTGAAGAGTTTTGTGGGGTTATTTTTGTTTCCTCAAGCTTGCTGGTGACGAGTGGACCGCCAGACAGCTCCCTCCAGGTCTGGCAGGTGTCAGCAGAGGACTCTGGTAAGGGAACGTGTTTCTGAGCTTGAGTAGTTTCTCAATGTAGCCCTTGCGTCAAGCATCTCTTAACTTCCCCTTCTTCCTGGGCGTAAAATGAGGAGAGGAGCGCCAGCCCCATTCAGTGGGGTCCTGAGTGACTGCCCTTGTGTGGCAGGGGCTGGAAAAGGGCACGAGACAAGCGTCTACACTAATTTTGGCGGCTTGGAAAGTTGTGGACTTGACGGCACGAACCTCGTAAGGGAATTAGTAGGTTTAGGCCTGTCACGGTGGCTTTCCACTTATCTGTGAGCTCTTAGTGATAGAAACAAAAACCCTAATCATAGCTGGCGCAACGTTCCCTTAATAACTCCGAGGGTTAGAAATAAAGAGGTCCATACATCACCTTTCAGGATATACCGTGAACCACCTCAGTTCTCCAAGCCTGTGTCTGCCTGCTTCTAGAAAAGCGTTGCCATTGCTTTGTCTACTCTTGTGAAATACTTTGAAACCACCAAAAAGGAAGTGCAAAATGTTATTAGAGGTTTTCTTATTCCTCTTCATTGAAAATAAACATCTCGATCCACAACTTTCCATGCATTTTGCTAGATTTTAAATGGCTTGCTGTCAATCCTTGCTGGATGCGTTGGAAAGAGTGGTTTTATTCTGGAGAGGGGGTTAGTCATAACTGGATTTCTTACTGGTTTAGTAGGTCACTTTTAGCTTTGCGAGGCGTCTTTGTGAAACAGCTTAACCTTGTGGATTACTTGACTCCCGATGTGTTTTACAACTGCTTACGTCTCTTTCAAATAGATGTTATTAAATCTGTAAGTGCCATACCTACAGAAAACGGCACTGGGCAACCTTGGGCTAAAATTGCAACCATTTCGGCCAGAGCCCCGTGGGTCCTTCACGGCTCAAGACTCGACAGCGTCCAAATTACAGAGGTTGAATCAAGGAAAAATGTCTACGTGGCAGGTATTCAAACCGAGTCTAATGATCAATTTTGGAAAGTTGGGGTTTGGGTAAAGCAAGGGTAACTGCTCGAGTGGCAGACGTTTCACTGGGTGGGTACTTCCAGACCTGTGCCAAAGGGTGTAAAGATATTTGCAGAAAGTACGTTGTATTGAGGAAAGAGGTTACAATGCTCTGGTCCATCTCCAGCTTCTCACTACTCCCGTGACAGTGATTTCTCAGGCTTCTGCCCCAGATCTGTGCCCTACGAGACCTCCGTAGATGGTTTCAGTGCAAAGAATTGGGTTAGCAGAGGGCTGCTGTGTACGTTGTCCCAAACGAGGGAGGTGCTGGCCCCAGGGTCACATCGCTTGGGGTCCTTGAAATCGGCATCAACTTCTGAGCGAGCTCTGTGTTACTCTCTGATCTGTCCGTGCGGATGAGAGGAGGGATCATGCCAGTCTCGTTAAACCAGCCCTGCCTTACCGTGAGGTGGTGAATCCGGGTCTGGTTTGCTGGGGGTCCTGGAGGGGTCCTGGAGACCGTCTGCCTTCACCTACACAGTAAGACTCAGTCCCCACACACCTCATCCCCTGGTGAGGAAAATGTGTGTGTCCAGCGGCTGTAACGCAGCGGTGCTGAGCGAAAGGAGGGAAGGGCAAGCCTGTTGCTGCAGGGCCCTGCTGCGTCCCCCTGCCACAGGGACTCGTGTGGCTCCCACTGGTGAGGGGTAGTGCTGGAGGCATCTGCTCTCGGAGCCCTGGTCCGTGTCAGGTCCCCCATGGGAGCTCGAACAGAGCTACGGTTAGTCGTGGGCCTGCCTGTCTCCTCTGCCTGGGTGTTAACATCACCTTCCAAGGGGTGCAGACTGTGCCCACTCCACACGGATCCTGCGCGGAGATAATTCCCGAGCAGGCTGTCAGTCTCTGCTGCTGGCTGTCTTGAACTAACTAGCACTGCTTGAAAGCCACTTCCAGGGACGAGGCTAGAAATCTGCTTTCTCGGGCGAGATCGCAGCAGAGAAATCGTGCAAACGCTTCTCGTGGCATCTGAGAGCTGCCTCTCTTTTCTAGCCTCCAGAAGCAGCGAGGAGCTCAGCGGCCTGGCGTTCCTGGATTGCAACACGCTGCTCCTCTGCTGTGCCAAGGGGCAGCTGTGCCTGGCTGACGTTCGGCAGCCGCAGAGTCCCTTGGAGGCCGTGTCCGTCCCCTCGGCGCCGTGTGGCGAGCGGTGGTGCGTGGGAGTCGGGCGCGGACCTCAAGGCTCTGACTCAAGCTCCCGGCCCGTAGCTTGCCTCTCGAGCGGAGGGCACCTCACCCTAACAGACGTAAGAAAAACCTCAGAGTCCTTGGCCTCAGCAAAGTGCAGAGTTCCCTCTCCCAGCTCAGGTGCAGAGTTCCTGTGCGTCTCCTGGGCTCCTGCTCTGGAAGGCTGCCTTGCCGTTTCAGGTACGTGCTTTGGGCAGAGATCTCCTTTTCTGATCTGTATTTCTATCGAGGCCCGGTTCAGCCCACCTCACTTTGAACACCCCAGTTAGGGGGTGGTTGTTGAGAGCTCCTCCTGGAGCCAGCAGAGATGCGAGCTAATCGTCCTCTGCAGCTGCCTCTCTCCGACAACTACAGAAGGGGCCTGGATGGGTTCTGGGGGACTCCCGCTTCCCTCCCGGGGGAACAGAGACCCCGAGCTCTTAGCAAACAGTGCCCTGATAGTGCCAGTGACAGCCTGGCCACAGGGATACTGCGCTGGTAAGACCGGCTGGGCAGCAAGGCTGCCTCTTGGCCGGAGCATTGCGAATTCAGACTGGTGGATTTGCAGGCTTTTTGGATCTGGCCCACGTTCTCCCTGGCAGCTGTTAGCTTGAGACAAGCTCCTCGGAGGCTTGGATGCTCTGCTGTCACGGGTTTTCAGTCTGGGCCTTTGTCCTCCTTTCTGTCTCAGCAGCCCTGCTGGGAGGTGAGCGTCAGCCCAATGGGGCCAGAACAAGCAATTTACTTCTGCGGTCTCTCCGATTCCCTTTCATTCAAGGTTTTGATGGGACCGTGCACGTGTATGACGCGCAGAGCTGGGACAGCTCTGGCCGGGAAGCAGAGCCCGTCTTTGTTCACAAAGGCCACGCGTTCGGCGGATGGGACGGCGGCGGAGGCCCTCCCCTGGTCACAGTGCACACGTGGCATCCGCAGAAACCAAGAACTTTATTGTCAGCGGCAAGCGACGGTTCCCTGCACGTTTGGGACTGGGTTCAGTCTTGTGGGAACTGTGGGTAGATCACGCTTTCGGTGAGATGTGGTGTGTTTCCTGTCTGCTCTAGTTTGCGTAGGCCGCGAGGTATCTGTTTGCACGCGGGTACTGTTTTGAGACAGTTGTAGGGAACAGAACCAACTGTAAAAAGTCCTATTTTAATATAGTAAAAATTTTGGTTGCGTTACTTGTTCCCCTGTGTACCAGCCTTCACATGATAGCTGTGACTGCGTGGTAGCCTGTCGTTCTGGTCGTGTCTGCTAGCAGAGAGCATCTTGCCGTCTTTTTATCGTAGACCCCTGTCGTGTCTGCACCATACTTTTCAGGAGAAAACGGACAAAAAAGCATGAGTACAGTTTGAGGAAAGGGGCCATTCTGTGGCATATGTAACCTGTCGCTTTCCAGGCCCGAAGCACGGCGGGGGGGGGGGGGGGTGTAAGGCTGTACACCCCATGGGGTGAAACATTTCATCACGTGTGTGTGTCACGAGTAGCGGCCTCCGCTCAGGAAGTCGCAGTGCAAACGCAGCCTGCTTGCAGCCCGCAAAAGGAACAGGAACAACCTTTTCAGCCCCAGCCTGCTACGAGCTTTGCCCTCCCCCCCGCGTAACTGGAGAGCACCCAGTCTAGGAAAAGGCCTCGGTATTTTTTTGGCTCTCTTCCCACCAACTTGACAGTTTAAATTTGACCCAGCTAATGCGATTTCTTGGGCCTGAGGAATTGCCTGCAAGGCAATGACTCTTGCGACGCCTGTGCTGTTACCGAGGTGTCGCCTGGGGGGGGGAAAAACGTCTGCTCCTTATCCCGAACATGAAAAATGGCATCTTTCGTGGAGGAGCTGGGGAGGAAGCCAAGAGCCGCGGCAGAGCCCCGGCAGCGGGGCAGGGGAGGGATTGCGGGCAGGGGGTGCTCACCCGCGAAGCGGGGGACCCTGGCTTGCTCTGGCACGGGGCGGGGGGGGGGGGGGGGGGTTGCTTGTGCTGGAGCAGCCAGCCTGGATCTTGGCGGTGCCAACGCCTGCGTGGACTCCCCCCCCCCCCCCAGGCTGTGTCCCCTCAGCTCCGCATCCCAGCACCCAGCGTTTGCCGTCCCCTCGTGCTTCTAAGTGCCTTTTCACGGTTATTTCTGGGGTCGGGAACTGCCGCTCTGCTTCCCTCGGAGGAGGGGTGCAAAGGGCCCCCCGCTTTTCTGGGGGGGGGGGGGGGTGTTGAGGGCAGGTGAGGGGTGCGCTGCGCTGGGTGAGTTGGGGTGAAGGTCGTACTTGGGGAGGACGGTGCTCGAAGCGGCTGGGGAAGCCTTGGCGCTGGGAATGCGGTGTGCCGAACCGCGCTGTGCCATGGCAACAGCTCTTCGCCTGCGGGTGCTAAGGCTGAAACCTGCTCCCGTCCACGCGGTAACGATAACACGGGGAAGCTCCGCGCTGCTCCTGCCGGCACAAGCCGGGTGGGCTTTTCCACTCCACACCCAAAGCTATCCCTGCCTACGTGGCAGCGTGTGAAATGGGGGGGAGCGTGTCCTGCTCGAGGGCAGGGGGGGGGGGTGTTGATGCTTTGCCACCTCCCAAAGCCACAGGCCTGTGTCACCACCAGCAGCGGCAGTCGTCGTAGCAGCGAAGAAAAAAGCCTGTTTGAGCCCAGGAGAACCTGGGCACTCATGCGGGAATGCCTGGTCCTCCTTTCCACCCCGGGGCAGGGTCCCCAGCAAAACCAGTCCGGCTGTGCCAATGTCAAACTGGTGCGAATGGGTTCTGGCCAGGGGCCCGGGAGGATTTCTGCCCCGGTGAGGGGCGGCTAGGAGGGCTCCTGGCTCTCCAGTCTCTGCGTCTGCTGTTGAGCGTGTTCCTGCCTGCTGTGGGAGAGCACAGCGTGCCCGTCCCCTGCACCGAGACCTCCAGGTTCGTGACTTTAGGGAGGTGGCTTTTCTGGCCCAAGGCTGGGACCAGGCGCAGTCCCGGGAAGGGCAGCGTGTGGCTGACGGGTACAAAGGCAGGGAGGGTTCCCTGGGTGGGGACCCTGGAGCTCAGTGGATTTTTCTCGAGCACCCCTGGGAGCAGGCGATTCGGCAAACTGAGGTGCACAGCTCAAGCTGCTGCAGCTCCTCTCGGCTCCTCCACAGCACCGCGGCCTTTCGATGGAAACACCCACCAGGGTGAGGGTCTGGCCCTGGAGGAGATGGCCTCTGAGGAGGAGGGATGACCACTGCGGTCTTCCCAGCAAGCAGGCTTTATCTCCCTCGCTGTCTCCTTTGCAGGGACGCGGTGGAGGAGCTGGCAAGCAGAAGCAGCAGAGCCAAGCCTGACCCCGTCCCACGTCACGGCGATGCGGGTAGCGCGGAGAGGACAGGGAAGCAAACTTGCTTGGCTTTCTAAAGAAATGGGGCTTAAGCAATAGCACAGTTTGTACTCATCTAAACTTCCCCCCCCTTTTTTTTTTTTTTCCTCCCTCCCCAAAATAGCTTAAGCCTTCTTGTCCAGCTTGAACCAGATTTGATGGGGGACTGGAGATGTCCAAAATATTAAGTACTTGCAGCTGCCGTAGAGAGGGATTATGCACGGAGGAGGGATCTCCCTTTAAACATGACGCTGGAGAAACTCGCGCTGGGCGGTAAGGGCATTTCTCCCAGAAACGCACCACGCGGACCTTCAGGCAACGCCTGAACGTTTGGTCAGAGTGCCCGGTTGTGTGACTGTGGGGACCTTGGCTTTGCCCTTTGGTGGGGAAGGTTGGGATGGCTCCTGGCCCCAGCACAAATGCCGACGCCCCCGAGATGGACCGACTTAAGGACGGTCTCTCCTTCTCCGCAGCATCACTGTGGCAAGGGGCAGCTCGCAGCTGCGTTGGACGTGCATGTGTCCAACCTCTGCTCTCCGCAGGACCACGGAAAGGTCCTCCAGGGCCCCTGTCTTCACTGAGGCAAGCCGGCCAGAGCTTTCCTCTCTGGTTTAACCCCAGGGCAAGGTATCGCAGCTGGGGAGAGCGAGCGGGCTGGACATGCAGGGCTGGAGAGGTGTTTCCCAGCAGGGAGTGGATCCGGAATGGTGCTGTGGATGCTGGCCAGAGCAAGCTGTGCTCTGGGTTCCTCCTCCCTTGCCCGGGAGGGGACAAGCCCCTTTCCTGAGGGGCTGCCCCCCAGTTCAGGCCCAGAAATGGGGGGGGCTATTTGGCTCATCCCACAGTCCTGGCTCCTCCTGCTCCCTGGGGGGATGTGAAGCTCACTGCAGCATCAGCTCCCCGCCGCCTGCGCACCAAGGCGGAGTGGTCCAGCCCTGGAGCTGCCGTCACGCTGCTCCGTGGACATCGCCACCCTCCTCGCTGTCCCTCAGCGGGACGCCCACCCAGTGCAGCCCTGGGCTTGGGCTGTGGACTTCAATCACCTAGAGAGATGTGCGGGCATCGCTGCGTCCTTCGGAGGAGAAGCGGGGGGGTTTCGGGGCCTCCGTCCTCACTGCTCTCCCTGCCTCCTCCTCAGCCCCTTGCTGGGAAGACACGGTTTCAAACCGAGTGCGAGTCTGGGTTTTATTCTGCAGTGCGAGGCTGTGTGCCGCAGCAGCGAGGGGAGCTACAGCGAGAGCAGGAGCTCCGTCTCCTGCGCCCAAACAGAGATTGCGAGAGCAGAGGCAAACTTCAGGCAACTGTTTTGTGCAACACCGGGGGCTGAGAAGAGGCTGATGCTTGCAGCACTGCTGCCGACAGTGCTTTTGGAGGCTGCCTGGATGTTTTTAAGGACTGGGGGGGTTCTGCTTCAAGGCCTTGCGTTGCTCTCGAAAACTTCTGGGCCGTATTTGCAGGGAGAAGATTGGCACGGGCTGGCCTTGGCTGGATTTAACAGGGCAGTGCCTCTGTGTGTGCCCACTCCCCTGGCAGCTGGAGCATCCTCCGCTCCTTGAGAGGCCGGGATGCCTCCGTTTGCACCAAGGGCCATCCAAATTGCCCTATCCCACACGATAACGACACAGGCCTGGTATCCAGCGCTCAGCATCGTCCCTGGGAGTTGTTCCTCCGTTCTGCTACCCTGGGTATGAACGCACAGCAGCACAGCACTGGAGAGACCTCAGCTTTTACAGCTGCCTGGCTGCTGCAGGAGGTTGGGGTTTATGATTCTTCTCCCAAGCAACAAGCGATAGGACGAGAGGAAACGGCCTCAAGTTGCGCCAGGGGAGGTTTAGGTTGGATGTGAGGAAAAATTTCTTTACTGAAAGAGTGGTTAAACATTGGAACAGGCTGCCCAGGGAAGTGGTGGAGTCCCCATCCCTGGAGGTATTTAAAAGACGAGTAGATGAGGCACTTAGGGACATGTTTAGTGGACATGGTGGTGTTGGGTTGACGGTTGGACTCGATGATCTTAGAGGTCTTTTCCAACCTCAATGATTCTATGATTCTATGATGAGCGCTATGGTGGTCGGTCGTCCTTCACGCTTGTGGACACCAGCTCCCGGGTGTATCGAGCCCTGCAGTGCCAGCCCTTAGGGCACAGCTTCTTAATCCGTCAGCTGTGAGGAGTTCCTCAGCAGGGCGCAGACTGGACATTGCTCGTTTAACAAGTATCTCGTTAGCGCGCCGAGTTCGCCGGGTACCGCGTGGCCTTGCATTTCGTTTCCTAAATCATGCCCGGTCCCTGCTGTGGGATACAGAAACCTTCGTCTCCTCCCTGGCTCCCGCTGAAACATGAGCGTGTCCCTGCGCCCGGGGGAAGGCTGTCATCGGTGCTGCGATGAGGGGACGGAGGGGGACCGGGTGGCTCGGTGGGCAGGCGCTGCTGCTCACGCTGGTCCTTGGCAGGAGGAGCGGGATTCCCCCTGCGGTGGCCGTGTCCATCTGCGCTGGTCTTCTAGGACGGCGTCCCAGCGGATGGAGAGATGCCAGCATTTCTGGGGCAGGGCACAGCCCGTCGTGAGAGCGACACGTTGGTTCGACGCCTTGCCCTGGATGTCTGTCTCCGCTGGCGGGGAGCCCAGGCAGGGCGGGCTGCAGCCGCCTTAGTCGTTTCTCACCCAAATGACCAAGATTTCGGATGTTAGCTAAGAGCAACGAGGGTGCTGGGGTGGTGGGAGCTGTGCAGGTCGTGCCTGCGCGGGCGGCTCTCCTGTACCCCCCCCCCCGCACAAGAGACAGCTTGGTGCGAGTCCTGTGGCGTTTCAGCATCGATTTGTGTGGTTTCTGCTACAGCCTGAAGCTTGCAGAGTGCACGCACACACGTGGATGTTCGGTGTGAGACGAGGACAGGAGCCAAGCCGGCATTTACACATGCTGCGTCTGCGTGAGCTTGGAAGCCAGGACACGCTGGGGAGCAGGCGGACGCGATGGCCAAAGTCTCCTACAGCCAGATAAGGGGGGGTTTGGAGGGGCAGACACCGAGTCCCAGAGACCAGGCAGGGGTGTCCCAGCGCCAACATACGGGCAGGCAGCAGCCACAGGGGTGCTGGAAACGCCGGGGCTGGAGATGGGATGCTGCCGGAGGCTTACTTGCATAGAATCATAGAATCATAGAATCATTGAGGTTGGAAAAGACCTCTAAGATCATCGAGTCCAACCGTCGACCCAACACCACCACCCACTAAACCATGTCCCTCAGCGCCTCATCTACACGTCTTTTAAATACCTCCAGGGATGGGGACTCCACCACTTCCCTGGGCAGCCTGTTCCAATGTTTCACCACTCTTTCAGTAAAGACATTTTTCCTCACGTCCAATCTAAACCTCCCCTGGCACAACTTGAGGCCGTTTCCTCTCGTCCTGTCGCTTGTTCCTTGGGAGAAGAGACCGACCCCACCTCGCTACAACCTCCTTTCAGGTGGTTGTAGAGAGCGATGAGGTCTCCCCTCAGCCTCCTCTTCTCCAGGCTGAACAACCCCAGTTCCCTCAGCCGCTCCTCATCAGACTTGTTCTCCAGACCCCTCACCAGCCTCGTTGCCCTTCTCTGGACACGCTCCAGCACCTGTCAATGCACGAATAAGTTATTTTACCAGTGAGGAAACGTGCAGCTGAGGACAGGAGCAGCGGGACCGTGAGATGCTGCGACGAGGAAATCTGCCCTCGCGAGTCTGCGTTTGACTTGCTGGGGTGGGACAGAGCAGCACAGCAGAGAGGGGGGGTGAGAGCCTCCGTACCCCCCCCCCCCACGCCCCAGCACCGCGATCGGGTGCCACGCTGTAGAAGACCCCAGGGCTGTGCCAGCTCCCCTGTCCCGAGCCAACAGAAGCGTCCAGGCGCTGGGACCGTATTTTTTGGGGGGTTTTTTCTGAGTTTAATAAACTAGAATAATTTATTTGACAGAACACGGAAACATCACAGATACGGTGGAGAAACCAAAGAAGCAGGTATCAATGAACAGTACAAAGTAACCACTTTACAAAAAGAAGTACCATGCTGCCCATCAGCTTTACCCAAAAATAACGGGGGGGGGACGACGACTCAGCTCTGCACCCCCCCCCCGGACAGGAGGGGACACAGCTATCCCCACGGGTTGCTCTCAGATGACTAACGCTGACTGCAACGGCACAATAAATAGTGAGGACGGCCTCTCGGTCGGTGGTGGGAGACCCGAGACCCCGGCAGACCCCGGCGGGGCTCCCTGGGGTGGGATGGGTCCCCGAACACCCAGCAAGGGAGCCCCAGGACGGGCACCGCCAAGCCGGGAGGCACAAGCATCTGGTGAAACACTGGTCAGGGTGGCAAATGCTGTGTTCCCCTTCTCCCCCCCCCCCCCCCAAATAGGTGCTTGACCCCATGCAGGCACAGACAGGGGGAGAACATCAACCAGGGGAGCTTTGCAGCTTGGGGGGGGGGGGGGGGGGGGGGCGAAGCGTCCCTGGTGTAACCCCGCTGGGAACAAGCCTGTTACGCCGTGACCCTGCTGCGCTAAGAGGCTTTCGCAGCCTCTCCCAGAGCAAGCATCGTGCGGCTGGTGGCACGGGCCCACGGGGGCTGCGTGTCAGCTCCAAGTCCGCCGGCCTTAACCTGGCCCCCGGCAACTCGCCCTTCTGAGCTCGCTTCCTCCAGGGAGGCTACGTTGGCGTAAAAACCGACGCAGCTGAAGAATAAACCCCCGGGGTTGGCCGCTTTAGGAGGATTTGGGGGTAAGAGCGAGGGGAGCGACGCCCGCCCGTCTTGCCGGCTCCAAACCCCGGTGCCGGGTCGAGCCTTTGCCGGGGAGCAGCTGGGCTCGGGTCTCGGGCAGGGTCCAAGGGTCAAAGCCAGGCTCGCGCATCCCGGGGAGCGGGGACACATGCAGCAGGGCCAGACAGGAGGGGACAGGCGGTGGGCGAAAGGAGGGGACATCCGAGGTGCGCGGGTGCCCTTTCCCACGAGCAGGCTGCCTAGAAAAGACCCCCCCCCCTCCCCGTTCTGCTGCACCCACCCCCCCACCCCCCCCTCCCCGTAGCAAACTGGTGTGAGACTGGACTATATAAAACGCATAAAAGAGGCAGCTCATAGGAAAGGGCTCTGAGCGCAGGGGGAAGGGGCAGGGGGCTGGACGGGGGGGGTAGGGGGGGGGGGCTAAGGGGAGGGGTCCTGCGACCCCGCAGCCCCCCCCCCACCCCACCTCCAGCACCCCTCCGGCCATGCCCTGCACGGGAAACGGCAGCTCTGGCAGCTGGATGAAGAGTGACAACACGGCACAGCTGGAAGGTTATAATTGCTGTCGCCATCAGGCAATCCATAGGCTCCCGGTACAGGTAGAAAACAAAATTAATAATTATACAAAAGAGAAGAAGCCTAATGCACGGGTGTTACTGGCGCACGCCGGCCCGGCGAGCTGGGGGGGGCTCGCTTATCTGTCGTTGAGCTGCGGGGAATTTGTCTGCTCCTCCTCGTCCTCCTTGTCGTCCTTCATGCCTTTGAGTCGCTGGCGGGCGAAGTCTTCGAACACGATGTCGTCGTCACTAGCGGAGACACAAGGGAGTGGGGCTTTATGGGGGGGGACGGGACGGGGTGCACAGCGAGCCCGGGATTTGGGGGCACCCACCACAAGGCTGTCCTCCCGGCTCGCACGGCGAAGGCAGGCGTGCTCCCACATGCTCAACCTGCACCGCGGTATTTCAGCAGCTCAGGGGGCTCTTAAAACCCCATCCTTCAGCAAACAGCCTCGTTTTTCAAAGCTTTACCGACGCTTGCCCTCTGCGCCCCCCCCCAAAAAAGCCCCCAAACGGGTGGCTGCCTCGGTGCTTGCTCGGTGAGCAAGCTGAGCAGCCCAGGAGCGACGTGCGGTGGGCACAGCTCTGCATCGGCAGCCCGCAGCATCGCCGGGGCTGTCTGCACCGTTTGCTCGGCTCCTTGGGGACCGCAGCCCCGCAGAGAGCGGCTGGGTTGGCGGAGCACTGCGAGAACCTCCCAAAACCACTTATACCAGCACAGTCGCAGAGCTGGGGATTAATCCAGTCGGTGCAATGCGGCTGCAGCGTTGCCAGCCCTGACGCATGCACCCCCAGCCCCGGGGACACCGCGGGGACACCCCCCACCCCCGCCCCGACGCACGATCCCGGCGGGCGCTTTCTTACTGCGGTTTCTCCTGGTTTTTTGGAAAGCCATGCAGGGAGATGGCGAGGGAGGAGAGAAGAGAGACGGGCACGGCATGCGTGAGGGGTTACGTGCACGGGGTTAGTCATGGCGTGCTGATCCCACAGCACGGCACGGCAGGGCACGGCAGGCGTTAGTGGGTTAGGGGGGGGTGCCATGCAACCTCTGTAAACGCTTCGTATTCCCACACAGACCCCGGGCGAGGGGGGCGGGGGGTGTCTCTTACTTTGTGTCAAGCTCTATCAGATTTGTATCTATGGGCGCCTCATTTTCTGGAACTGAAGAGAGGGAAGTATGGCACAGGGTTAGTCACCGCAGACACCGGGGTCGTCACCGCTGTCCCACCGGGCGGGTGCGACCCCCCCCCTCCCCGCCCTGGGGTTTGGCTGCACCGGGGTGATGGGGGCACCCCGCCACGGTTTTAGCTCCGGGACTTGCTGCCCTGCAAACGAGGCGCCGCGGGCTCGACGGGAGCTGAAATCTCCATCGGGCACCGCGCAGCCTCGCTGGCACAGAGAGGGGAGCGGGCTGGCCCCTCTGCCCCCCCACACACACCACCCCAAAGAGGGGCTGCCCCACACCCGGGGCCCGACACTCACCGTCCCGGTGTGCCAGTTCCTCCTTGGGTTTGGGATGCATCAGCGTGAAGGGCAGCTCCACTGCGACGTCGCTGCAAGAGATGCCGGGGTAAAGCACGGGGCTGCCTGCACTTTGCAGGCAGAGCGGGGCAGATTTGGGGGGGGGGTTGGGGGGCAGAGCAGCATCACGCATTGCAGCTGCCAGGGAGACCACAAAGCCAGGCAAAAAAACTTTATTATCCTCCGCGTAGCCTCTTTACGGCTATCACGCTTCTTGCTTGGGCTTGACCCCGTGATTTGGGATCAGCGCAACCCCACCACCACCTGCGGGGCCGGCAGCTGGGCCGGCCAGAGGGCACGAGGGAGGGGATCAGCGCAGGGGGAAAAAAAAAAAAATCTGCCTTTTAGCAGCTTAGCAGCATCTGGGGATCCAAATCCCCCGGGTTTAGGCTGCGTGCCGGCAGCGCCGTGTGAACGGCAGCGGGGTCTGGGCACTCCCGGCGCTGCGGGGGAGGGATGGAGGAGGCGCACTGAGCTTCCCAGTGCTCAGCGGGCACAGTGGCGGCAGGGTGGGACAGCCCGAACACGGCCCCGAGCTCCTCCGGGGACGGGGTAGGACGGAGCTCTGCCTCTTCCACCCACAAGCGTGTTGCAGCGGGGGGGAAAAAAAAACGTGTTGTGTGGGTCAGCTACAGCCCCAGTGTCCCCCAGGAACGGCGAGCGGGCACAGGCGGGCGTGGGGAGCCGTGGTCCCCGTGGGACCCCGCGGGAGGGGAGCGATGGGGACCGGGAAAGCCCCGGAGACTCTCCTCCCCACGGCTGGAGATGCTCAGCCCCGAGGAGCCACCTCCACGCTCTGCTCAATGTCCCCAACAGCAACCACGGGCCCTTCTCACACCGGCCCCGCTGCTCCGGCACGGGGTGGGGGGGGATGCAGGATCCGACCGCCCCCGGCATCCCCAGCCCCACAACTCATCAGCCCCACCACCCCGGTCCCGTCTCTGCGGGCTGCCTTGGCTTTTGGCTTCGGGTTAGCCGGTGACCCCAACGGCGGTGGCATCCCGAGGACAAGTGTGGGGCCGGGGTGGCAGTGGAGGGGACCGAGGGGATGGGGGGGTTACAATGGGGGGCTGCTGCGGCGGCGATTTGGGGGCGTTCGGGGGGAGCGGCGTGGGCGTTACCTGGAGGCGAGGTCTCCCAGCAGGCTGGCGTGGGTCAAAGGAGACAACGCATTAGTCACCGCTCCCCAAGGACACGTAACCCCCCCCACACCTCGTGTCCCCCCATGCTGCTGAGTCCCGGGAGGGGTTTGGGGGGGCGATGAGCCCCATCTGCGGCACGGGAGGGCTGCAAGCGGGGCCCCACCCTGCAAAAGGTGCTGCAGCACAGAGAAGGGGGGGAGCGGGGTTGTTGTAAGGATTAATGACACACACACACCCCCCCCCAGCAATGGCCACGCCAGTGTCCCCAGAAAGGGCCACCTTGCCCAGAGCTGGGCTCCGCTGCAGCTTCACCATCCCCGGGAACCACGCAGCATCCCGGGGGGACGCGCCGAGGCCGGTCCCAAGCCCAGAGGAGAGCAAGGGAAGAGCGGGGATGCAGGGCAGGGGGGGTGTCCCCAACACTCACCCTCCTCGGGACACCACCAGCTTCACCTTCACCTTATAGGAGACGATAATGCCCAGGATCTCCTTGTTGGCTCCGTCTCTTAACCTGGAGGAAGGGGCAGGTGGGGATCAGCGAGGGGATGCCCATGGGGACCAGCCCCCCCTTCTCTTGAAGGTCCCCCCACCGGGTCTCCTCCACCCCGAGCATCACCCCTGGAGCGGGAGATGGATGCCCACCAGGGCTCAGTCCTCCCCCAAGCCCGCCCGCGCTGCCGGAGGGAGCAGGAGCCCCGGGGGCGGTCGGGGGGTGGGCTCACAGCGTGCTGGAGGCCAGGTTGGTGTCCTCGTGCTTGAGCTTGCCATCCAGCGCCAGCCCCCGCTTCTCCCGGTTGTTGGCGAGGAAGGGGGTCAGGGTGTAGACTTTGCAGAACGTCGAGCTCGGGGCCACCATGTCGCTGGGGACAATGGCCACCGTCAGCCAGGGCCCCACGCCGGCCCCACAGCTCCCCCCCCCATCTCCAACAACCCCACGGTCACCCTGGACATCTCCCTCCCAGCCCGGGGAACATCTCCATCCCAGCCCCAGCCTGGGGAACATCTCCATCCCAGGCCCAGCCTAGAGGACATCTCCATCCCAGCCCCAGCCTGGGGAACATCATCCCAACTCCAGACCAAGCCCAGACACCTCCATCCCAGCCCCAGCCTGGGGAACATCTCCATCCCAACTCCAGACCCAGTGCAGCAGATATCTCTGTCCCTGCCTCAGCCTGGAGTTCATCTCCGGCCGGGGGGGGACACAGAGGGTGACATCCCCCAAGGTGCCATCGAAAAAAGGGTCTCCATCTCCCCGCTCCTCCCACCAGGACCTGCTCGCTGAACGCAACATCCCACTGCTTTGAAGGTGCTGCATTGTGGCAGGAGTCCCCCAAGGCCCCTCTGAGGTCCCCGGGGCCCCTCGCGATGTCCCCGAGCAGCCGGTACTCACTCGGCGTCCTCCACGGCCACCGGGCACTTGTACTGGGCGGTGTTGAAGAGGCAGATGTCGGCGTACTGGCGCACTGGGGCGAGAGATGGAGAGACGGGGGGTCGGAGAGGGCCCCCGTGGGGACGGGGACAGCAGCCGGGGGGGGCGAAGCCATGCTCCTCACCTGAGATTTTGATCTTCTTCACCGTCTTGTTGGTGTTGTTGGTGACATGGACGTTGACGCTGATGGGCTCTCCGTGGTAGTAGATCTGCAGGGAGCAAAGGAGGGGGGGCGGTGAGGTCCCCGTCCTCGCCGGGGTCGCCCCGCCGGTGTCCCCTCCCCAGTCCTCGCCCACCTCCTTGTCCAGGGACGCCTCGAGGTGCAGCGGTTTGTCCGACATGAGGAACTGCCGGGTGGTCTCTGCCATGGGCTGGGGGCCGGGTCGCTCCGGCGCGTACTGGACCTTACGGATCACCAAGCGCACCGAGTTCCTGGGGGGGGGGAGACGGCGAGAGGAGAACCCAGGCGTCCGGCTGCCTGCAGGCAGCTCTGCCCGCAGGCTGCCCTCTTTCCCGGCCCGTTTCGGACGTCAAATCCCTCTTTTCTTCTGGTCTGCTGGGTCAGGAGAAGGATGTCGTGGGAGGTCCCGGCTGGATGCCCAGCTCGCCTGGGCTGCGAGGGGACAGCCCCACGGCCGTGCCAGGCTGCCTGCGTGGCCCCACGTCATGGCAGGGCTGGGCTCCTTGCCTGCAGCGCAGCGGTAGATGTCTCCATCCCAACCCCTAGATCATCTCTAATCCCACCCCTACCCTGGAAAGCATCTTCATCTCAGCTCCACACTGGGGAACACCTCTGTCCTGGAGAGCTTCTCCATCCCAGCCCCAGGCTGGAGAAAAGTCTCTGTCCCTGCCCCAGTCTGGGGAACGTCTCCATCCCAGCCCCAGCCTGGAGGACATCTCCGTCCCAGGCCTAGCCTGGAGAACCTCTCCATCCCAGCCCCAAACTAGAGGACATCTCCATCCTAGCCCCAGCCTGGAGGACATCCCCGTCCCAACCCCAGCCTGGAGAACATCTCTGTCCCAGCTCCATCCTGGTGAACATCATCATCCCAACTCCAGCCCCAGCCTAGCAAACGTCTCCTCTGTCCCAGCCCAATCCTGGAGGACATCTCCATTCCAGCCTCAGCCTGGAGGACACCTGCATCCCATCCCCATCCTGGAGGACACCTCCGTCCCAGCCCCATCCTGGAGGACATCTCCATCCCAACCCCATCTCACCCACCGCGGGTAGCAAACCGGGGTGCCCCTTTCCCCCTGCGGGGTCGCAGCCCCTGCCAGCACCCCGAGGATGCTGCTCCCGCCCGGGCTGGATTGATCCTCTCCGCTCACCTCTTGTGGATTTTCTCCTCCAGGTTCTCCGCACAGAAAGCTTTGACCTCATAGTCCACACCGCAGGCCTGGAAACCAGGAGTGGGCAGAGAAGGAGGCAAAGAAACCCCTTTGCACGCCCCCCCCTGCCCCAAGAGGTGACCCCAACCAACGGCCAGTCTCCGCTGCCCGGTGGCACAAGGACTGGTGGACCTTACCTTCCCTGTGTCCTCCGGGCCCGGCTGCAGCGTGACGGAGCAAGGCAGGTTGGGGGGGATCTGAAGGGGAAAGCGGGGTTAGGAGCGGGGCCGGGACCCCCAACCCCGAGCCGGCTTTTTGCCCCGGAGACCCGCGGCATCACCCGCTCGGCTGCGGGGCCGGGCGCTGCGTCCCCTCCCGGTGCTGCCCCGGCTTTTCCCGCCGCGGCCACCATTTCCCCTTCCCGCCTGCGGCGAGGGGACAGCCAGAAAGGATTTCCTCGTTTTCCTAATTGCATTTCCTAATTGCGTGGTGCCCTTTTCCTTCAGGCTGCATTTCAACCCGAGTCCCGCTCTGTATCCGCCCTGGGCAGCGGCTCCGTCTCCTCAGACCCAAAACCCGAAGGGTCACAAAAAATACACGGTTTTGCGGTTGGTTTTTTTTTTTTTTAATCATCTGGGGGATTTGGAGGAATTAAGATTGTTTCGCAGGGGGTCAGGGCTCTTTGCGAGCCCGCGGGGCTCAAGCGTGGAAAATGCCACCAGGTCCCCAGTGGCTCCGGGCCGGGGGGGTGGGGGGGGGCAGCTGCCATCACCAAAGCTGCGACGGGGAAATTGGGGGTGCGGGTGCACCAAGGAGGGGGTCTACCCCCACCCCGTTCCCCAAGGGAGCTGCCTAGGTTCTGCTTCGCTTTGGGGGAGCACCCCAGGATGGTGTCACTGCCCCGGTCATGCTCAGGGCATGGACCCCCTGTGCTGGCATGCGCCCCATGCCTCAGTTTCCCCACTGGTGGCTGCTTTTTGCTCCCGAGTTTTAAGATCCACTGCATTTTCCCTAAAATCCAGCTGCATTTTCATCATGGGTGACAGCATCTCATCCCCAGCCGGGACCTTACGGGGCCGGAGGGGACCTCAGTGTCCCCAGGGGACACACACCGTCCCCTCCAGCAGCAAGGGAAGAGCACCCAGGAGCATCGCCACCCGCTGCCACCCTACCTCGAAGGTGAAGGGGTAGGCGTGCTCGCCCAGCTTCTTGATCAGCCGCTCCTGCAGCCGCGTCAGGGGCTTCTTCTCCTCGGGGACCGGGGGGAAGGCCTGGGCGTTGGCCACGAAGAGGTCCTTGCGGAAGGTCAGCCCCAGCACGTCCAGGTCCTCACGGCCGTAGCGGAAGGCGCAGGTCAACGTCACGAAGACTGGGGAGGGTGGCAAGGGGCGGAGGTTGGTGGGAGGGTGGCATCATGGTGTGGTGGCATCACGGCGTGGTGGCATCACGGCATGGTGGTATTATGGCGTGGTGGCATCACAGCACGGTGGCATCACGGCACGGTGGCATCATGGCTCGTCCCGGTTCCACCAGCACCGGGAAGCGGTGGTGGCTCCCAGGAGGTGCCACGGTGGGGAGATGGGGACGCAGCCCGGGGACCAGCCAGACGCACCTTGAGGTGCCCACCACAGGACCCCCATCCTCTGCAGGACAGGGGACCCACCGCGGGGACAGGGGGCTGGAAAAACGTCACCCGAGGGCCCAGAGATGCCAACGCCAGGGCAGGACCGCGCGGGGACACCGGCCGTCCCCTGCGGTGGTGCCGCCTCCACGGCCCCAGGCATGAGGGACCCCGCAGGGAGCCGTTACCTTTTCTCTCCTTCAGGTACTCGGGATCCACCAGCACCACTCCGTCTGCAAGGGAACACCGCAGGGTGAGGGGACATGCCGGCAGGGACGCGGGGGGACACCGGCAGGGGCGGGGGGCGGGGGGGGACACACCGGCAGGACTGGGGGGACACGCCGGCAGGGTCGGGGGGACATGCCAACAGGGTCGGGGGACAGGCTTGGCAGCGTTTGGGGGATATGGCAGCAGGGTCGGGGGCGGACGTGCCGGCAGGTTTAGGGGGGACATGCCGGCAGGACTGGGGGACACGTCAGCAGAGTTGGGGGGGGACACACCAGCATGTTTGGGGGGGGGGACACACCGGCAGGGTTAGGGGGAACACGCTGCTAGGGTTAGGGGGGGATGTGGAGGCAGGGTTAGGGGGGGGGACACGCCAGCAGGTTTAGGGGGGGGGAACGTGAAGGCAGCTTTGGGGGGGACACGCTGGCAGGGTTAGGGGGGGACATGCCAGCAGGGTCAGGGGGATGTGGCAGCAGGGCTGGGGGGAAAACACCAGCAGGGTTTGGGGGGGGGGGGACACATGCAGGCAGGGTTAGTGGGGGAAGTACTGGCGGGGTTAGGAAAGGACGTGCCCCCCCTTCTCCAGAGAGGCATCACCTCAGAGCTGCCAGCCGGGGCTGGGAGGGGGACACGGTGGCAGGAGGGGGACAGGCTGCACCCGCCGCACACAGGGGACAAGCAAAGACATGGGGGGGGGCCACGCCAGGGACCCCGGGAGCCCCACGGTGCCCAGCTCCTCATGTGCAACCAGCCACGCGGCTGCCACTGAAGATGGATATATCTCAGTATTTCTATGTATTTTTTTAATTTATATACGTTTTTAAAGCCTTCTCTCTGCAGGATGAGAGACAGGGGGGATTCAGACTCTGCCTCCCGGGGTGATTAATCCATGGAAGCTGCAGGCGTCTTAAATGAGTAATAAAATGTGAGTATTATTCAAAACCGGCTGTTTTCTGACTCCTCTGGCGCGGGGGCTTCTCCAGCGGCTGTCCCTTAGGGATGCAGCCAGTGCCAGCAGATGGGGACGTCCCCAGGGCATCTCCCGGTGGGTCCCTGCTCCCCAAAAACCTCTCCTCCCACTCACGCCAGCTCACCCCGGCGCATCCCCCCCCCCCCCCAGACTGAGTTCCCCGCCCCCCCCCCAGCCCCACATACCCACGGGGTCCACCACGTCGATGTGATCCACGAAATCCCTCTTCCCCAGGTAGACGGTGAGCTGCGGGGAGGGATGGGGGGGGGTCAGGGATGCCCAGAGCAGCCCCCCGGGCTCCTGTGGCCGGATCCGTGCCGGCAGAGCTCCAGGGGTGTCCTGGGGTCCCCCCGTCTGGTCACCACCCGCAGGGGTCCATCACCCCCATGGTCCCTACGTGCCACCCTGTCCCTGCGGCACCCAAAAGCCAGCCCCGCCCCCCCCCCAGCCCCGGCCCCAGGCAAAGCCTGGAACCCCTCCAGATGTCCCCAGACGTGGTGGCGTCTGGAGGCACTTGGCATCTGGGGACATTTGGGTCAAGGTCAAGCCTCGGCTGGCACCCCATGGGCTTGTTCCCGTGGGTCTTGCCGATGGGGCAGGGCTGAGCCCCACGGCGTCACGCTCCCGGCTTTCTCCTGGTGGGGAAACTGAGGCAGGGGGCACAGACGTATCACTCAAGGGTCAGTAGGAGCATCCTCCCTGGGGAACGCTGGGGGATGCCGGGCACGATGGAGAGGAACACCAGCTCCAAGCTGGGAGCGGGCCCCGGTGCCGGTGCACGTTGCCGCCGGCTCGGACGGTCCCCGGCTCACCGGCTCGGCATCCCTGGCACCGAATCCAATTTGCCTCCCGCCGTGCGGCCCCGGCAATCCCAGCCGGATCCCGGCTGGAGCTGGTTAGCTCCCCACCCCAGCCTCGTCCCATTAGGTGATTGAATAAATAAGCCTTTCCCTCCAGCGCAGGGCAGGCAGGAGCAGGCAGGAGCAGGCAGGAGCCGGCAGCAGCCGGCAGCGTGACTCACTGCCCCTGGCAGCTGCCAGGCAGGGGGTTACGCTGCCAGACCCATGTTGGGGGCTGCCTAAAAACCCCACGGGCAGGGCTGCCTGCACCCCGGCACCCATCTTCTCAACCCCACGGGGAGGCTGCAGGCAGCTCCGCCACCGACTGAACCCCCTGACCTTGGGCAAGCCCCTGCCGTGCCTCAGTTTCCCTTCCTGCTGGCGTGGCAGGATGCTCAGGCAGCAAGCAGCTTGCAGGGCATCTTTGGGGTCTGGGTACGTGCCTGTCCCTGCCCCCCCCCCCCCCCCAGGCTGTGCTCACAGGATTTGGCGGGGGGTCACCCCAGGAAGCACCGGCTCCCCCCGCTTCCCCCCCATCTCCCCGGGGAGCCACCGGCCTCCCGCTTACCTTCCCGTTGGGACTGGCTTTCTTAAACACCCTGCAAAAGAGCAGAGGGGGGGGGGTGCGGTTAGCGGCTGGGGCACGGGGCGCCCATGGGTGCTGCGGGATGCGTTTGCATCACGTCAGGGCGGCACCGGGCGGGTGATGGTACCTGACCCCACACGGCACGGGACCCACGATGCCCGGCCCCCCACAGCGTTGCGGGGCACAGACTGACGGTACCTGACCCTGTACACCGTAAGGGGGCACAGACAGCCCATTCCTGACCCCATACGGCACTGGGGAGCCTGGACATTCAATCCCCGACCCTATACACCACAAGGCAGCAGCCAGCCCCCAGCCCCGTGCCTCAGTTTACCACCCGGGTGGTGCGTTGGGGCTGGGACGGAGCCGGCGCGGAGGCAGGGCCGGACGCCTTCCCGCAGTGCGGTGAGGCCAGGGGAGGGGTTTGGCCCCTTGCCTGCAGCAGGCAGGGCGTCCCGGCAGCCAAGACCTCGTCCCTGGGGGGGGGAATCCCTGCACGGGTCTGCCCCGAGCGGGACGGGACGCCCAGGGACTGCGCGCGGCCCTGCTGCCGTGCGAGGTGCCGTGCGAGGTGCAATGCAAGGTGCCCTGCAAGGTGCCCTGCAAGGTGCCGTGCAAAGGCCCCGCTGTGTGAAGCCAGGCTTTCTGCAAGCCAGGGAACAGCACAGCAGAAGGGCAGTCCCCGGCAAGCGATACAGCCCCCAGCTCACGGCACGCGGAGCTGCCTAGCCCACCCCAGGAAGACGGATGTCATTTCTCCAGCCCAGGCCGAGCGGTGCGGGGAAGGGACCCTGCGGGGCCGGGGGGGGGGGGTGGAGAAGCACCCGCCAGTGCAGCCCCAGCTGGGTGCCAGGATCCAGCCAACCCTCGGCATCCTGATGAACGAGCAGCCGCAGCCGCTGCCAGCACCCTGCTCCGGAAAACAGAGGCGTCGGGAAGCCAGCACGGCACATCGCATGGGGAAGCCTGCAGGCAGCAGAGCTGCATCCCAGCACCCAGCCGCCTTCCAGCACCTTCCTCTCTGTTTATGGCTTTAATTTGTTTCTAATTACTTGAAAGTAAATTAAAAATAAGGTTTGCTCTGCACACACGGATATTAAAAAGGGGGTTGGGGCGAGGGCTGGGGCATCACGGCACGGCAGCTCCCCCGGGGACAGGGACGAGCCCTGTGGGTGCCCGGGGAGCTGGCAGCAGCGTGGGACCACGGGGACACGTCACCCAGGACAGGGGCACCCTGAGGGATGAACCCCCACCCCGGCATGTTTGCACCCGCCGTGGCTGTGGGGTGACGGTCCCCACCGTCACCTCTGCCTCACGGGACGTGGAGCGCACGGATGGATCCCAAAGCCACTGGAGAGGCGAGGAATGCTCCTGTCCCCAGGGTTTTCCATCCATCCTCCATCCCAGGGGACGCCCTGCACCACGGAAACAGCCCCCAGGCGGCCCCCTCGCCCCCCCAAAACCCCTCTGCAACACCCCACAGAGCCGCGGGAGAAGGATGTGGTCCGACATGCCACCGCAGCGGCGCAAGTGCCAGGAAAGCCAGAGCATCCCCAGTCTGCCCGCTGCAGGCAGGGAGAGGGCAGGGGCAGGCAGGGCTCCCTCGCCCGGCACCAGCCTGATTTCGGAGGCTGTTCAGAGCCTGCCCTGGCACGAAGCCACCTGTAATGGGTTCGCCTCGGATAATCCCTCCTCGCCTTTAAATTCCATTAAAGCCATCCGGGAAGATTAGCGACAGCGGTTCAGGCTGAGAAAAACAGTTCCCAGGACGGCTGCTCGGCTCTGCCGAAATACCAGGGGCTCCTCCGGGCGCTGCCGGGATGGACCCTCGCCCCACGGCCAAGGAGAGCTGCCGGCAACCCACCGCCTGCGTTTGCCCGCGCCCCGCCGAGGGGCAGGCAGGGAAAGCGGCAGCTGGTGTGTTTGCTCGGCACAAGCAGGGGAGGAAAACAGCGGTGCCGGTTCGGGCCGGGTCAAACGCGCGGTGCCCAAGCCGGGGGGTGAGGCGGCGCGGGGACCATGGCCGTGGCAATGGAGTGGGATGCGCTGGGCGGCCACGGGCACCACGCCGGGGGGGGGGGGGGGACCACCCGGACACGCACCGGGGAGGGTCTTTGCACGGCCGAGCGCCGGTGGCTCGGTCCTCCCACCGAGCACAGCCTTGATAGGGGCATCCACGGACCTGCGGGTGACCCTCGTCCCCGTGCCCAGATGCCAGGGCCGTCCTCACACCTATGCCAGGGTGACCCTCGCCCCCATGCCTGCGTGCCAGGGTGACCGTCACCTCTGAGCCTGGGAGCTGGGGAGACCCTCACCCCTGTGCCTGCATGCCAGGGTGGCCCCCACCCCTCTGCCCACGTGCCGGGGTGACCCTCACCCCCATTGCCCACGTGTTGGCCCATGCCGGACGGACAGCAGTGCCAGGAGCGCTCCCGAGTGACAGCGAGCCCCAGCACCAGCCTCACCGGCCCGGCACAGCGCCGGCGCTCAGCACGGCACAGCCCTGGGCTACCAGGGACATTCATTCCCTTGCTCCCATCGTGCCCGGTGGCACTGTCACCCAGCAGGCATCACCGCCAGGACCCCGGGGACCGGAGCACCCAGCAGGGCACCGCTCGGCTCTGCGGTGCGTGCAGCCAGCCGGGGAGCAGGATGCGGCCCGCGTGGGCAGGAGGAAGTGACGTTGCTCCTTCAGGGAGCAAATTTCCACCATCCCTGAAATCCCAGGGAGATTCCGGGAGGCAGCTGGGGATTCCTGGGACCGGAGTCGCTCTCCCCAGCCCCGACGGGGAAGGGGCTCAGCACGGAGGAGATGTCCTCTGCCGGAGATTCAGCAACGGGAAAAAGGGGGGAAAAAAGGGGATTGCTGAAATTCAGCATTCCCTCCGAGCAAAAATGCATGGTTCTGCCGGGAAAGGGCCCTTCCTTGATGTGCTTCCAGCCCAGCCGGCTCCTCCGGCAGCAGCTCCCATGCTGGGAAAGCCCGGGCAGGAGAAGGAGGAGGGCAGGGAACTGGGCAGGGTGCTGAGCCGAGGCTGGAGGAGGGCTGGATGCCGAGCAGCTCCAGCAAACCCCTGGCATCACCCTCCCCCAGAGGCAGGAGGATGCTCTTATGCTGTGCATCAACCCCCTCGCCTTGCCGTGCCTCGGTTTCCCCACGTCCTTTGCCCTCGTGCATCTGCAGAAAGAGCAGGGAGTTACTGCCTGGGGGGGGGGGGTTACGGCCCTTGACCCGGGGAACGCGGAGAGCACAGGGACACCCCAGCACAGAAAACCAGCGAGGAGAGGAGGTCAGGCCCCCCCGTGCCGACGGGGCGGCTTCGCCCCCGCGCAGGCTGTCGGCAGGGCCCATGGTGGGGAGGGGCAGCACAAGCGTCCCTGCGTGTCTGTCTGCCTGCCTGTGTCCCGACAGCCCTGCGTCCCTGTGTCTCTGTGTCCCAGCATCCCTGTGTCCCTGCATCCCCAATCCCTGCGTCCCCGCATCCCTGTGTCCCCACATCTCTGCATCCCTGTGTCCCTGCATCCCTGTGTACCTGCATCCCTGCATCCCTGCTTCCCTGCGTCCCCACATCTCTGCATCCCTGTGTCCCCACATCCCTGCATCCCTCTGTCCCTGCATCCCTCTGTCCCTGCATCCCTGTGTACCTGCATCCCTGCATCCCTGCTTCCCTGCGTCCCCACATCTCTGCATCCCTCTGTCCCTGCATCCCTCTGTCCCTGCATCCCCACATCCCTGTGTCCCCACATCCCTGAATCCCTGTGTCCCTGGAACCCTGTCCCCCCGTGTCCCTGCATCCCGCCCCCTCGAGAGCCGTGGGGCCCAGCGTGGCCTGGCCGAGCTCTGCCCGGGGAGTGCAGCAGGATCGGGCCCGGCGTCGGGCTGCCGCCGAGGGAGCGGGGGGGGGGGGAGGACGGACACGACCGGGGGGGCCGGCCTGCGCCTCCGCACTTATTCCCTTGAGCCCAGATGAGTCCCAGGAGACGACAGGGGCCATTGATAAATTATCTGCCAGGCGCACAAACACTCGGGACAACCCGCAGGCTGTCCCAAAGCCACCGGGAATGTCGGGAACGTCGGGAAACATCCCACCGGCCTTTCCCGGGTGGCCTCTCCTCGGGGGGGGCGGGGGGGGGGGGGGATTGAGTTTTCCCAGCCGAGATGGGAGAGCTTTTCCACAGGCGGGATGCTCGGCGCGAGGGTTTGCCGGCACCGCGGTCCCCGGCGTGCAGGATGAGGGCCGGATCCTGCGCCAGCGTGAGCAAAGCCGGCGTTAACGGGAACGCTGCTGCAATTAAATAAATGGGGGGCATGGGGGGCGGGGGGCGGGAAATAAAGGGCCTGGACTCATCAGGGAAGGGCGGCAGCGCCGTTACTCAGCATTTCCCCTTCCCCACAATTAATTAATTCATTGTTTTTTGAGGCCAAGGGGTGATCAGAGCACCCGGCCTCGAGAGCCGGGGACGGAGGGGGCGATGCCACCCTCCTGAGAGCCCGGAGCCATCAACAGGGGGGTTCTTCTGGGTAACTAATGAGGCGTTACATAAAAGCAGGGTGGGGGGCATCCTCTGCCAGCCTGTCACCCCCCTGTCACCCCACATCCCCCCGCCTTGGGGACCAGCACCCAGGGGAGACCCCGGAGAGGCCTCGCGCCGGGGTCAGCGCGGTGATGTTTCGGCGTGCCGGCTCCTGACCCCGAGCCGTGCCGGGAAGCCCCAGGAAACATGGCCAAAGGACGGAGGCTCAGCCGGTCCCGCTGCCAGGACCCCCCCCCCCCCCCCCCACCCCCGGGGACGTTGCGGGAGGGAGGGAGCGGCCGTGCCTCCTGCTCATCCCTCATTACACAGACGAACCCGCTAATGAACCCCGGCGAAGGCGAGATCGATGGCGGGCGCTGCAGAAGCGCCGAGCAGGAAACAATTACTCACCGCTCCTCCCCGGCACCGCCGGCACCCGCCTGCCCCGGCCCCATGCCGGGGGGCCCCACACAGCCCCACGCTGTGGGGGCAGGAGTCGTGCGCGGGCCCCACGCCACGGGTGCAGGAGCCTGGGCTGGCCCCACGCTACGGGTGCAGGGGTCCTGCACAGTCCCACCTTAGGGGTGCAGAAGCCCCACAGAGCCTGGAGACCCGCCTGGCCCCATGCTGGGGGTAGAGGAGCTCCGCGCAGCCCCGCGCTACGGGTGCAGGAGTCCTGCTCGGCCCCACGTTACGGGTGCAGGAGCCCCACGGAGCCCAAGACCCGCATGGCCCCACGCTATGGGCGCAGGAGTCCTGCTTGGCCCCACGCCATGAGTGCGGGAGCCCCACACACCCCCACGCCACGGGTGTAGGAGCCTGGGCTGCCCCCACCCCCCCCCAAGAAAGACCTCCACGGGTGCACGTCCCGGCGGCCAGCTCCATCCAAAAGCACCCGTGGGAGCAAGGAAGGGGCACGCGGGGACACGGTGGCCTCTTGCTCTTCAGCAGCCGCTCGATGCCAGGGGGGACCCTCGCCCACCGCCGCTGCCGGATCTGGAGGGAGGGAAGGAGGAAGCACGGAGCCTTCCCTCCCCCTCCAGCCCTTCCTGGTGTCAAAACGCTGGAGACATGAGGCAGGAAACCACCGCCGCTGCTGCCCATCGGTGATTTCCAACCCCGGGGGGCCCCACGCCATGGGCTGGCAGCCCCGGTGCCCCCCGAGCCCCCCCCAGCACGCTGCCGCGAGGCCGGATCCTGCTCTCCTGCCCACCTTGCCCTCTCCCTGCCATTGATCCGGTACCTTAATGAGCTCGTTAGGCACACGTCCGGGGCTAACGATCGCTTTATTTGGTGGCTGATAATTGAGTGGGGTCCGTTTGATCTCTGTTGGGAAGATTTACGAGGATTTGATTCCCCTGGGCATCGGAGCGGGGTCTGACGGCAGCGCCATCGATTGCCTTTGAACTTGGGGCGGAGGAGCTGGGGTTTTCACGGGCTCTCACGCTAATGGGGCCGGCAGGCAGATCTAATTAGCCAGCGCCGCGTTAGAAGGGACCTCCGGGGATAACGGAGCCGCCAGCAACCACATCACACGCTCCGGCATCACCCCGCGGCAGCGGCCGGTGGCTCCGTGCCAGCCACACCGGGATGAGCCCGGAGCACCGTGCCAGCCGATCCCAAAGCAAAAGCATCCCACAGGCTGAACGCTGCGTCCCCGCATCCCCGCTGCGTCCCCGCATCCCCGCTGCATCCCTGCATCCCCGCTGCGTCCCCGCATCCCCTGCCAGGCTCGGTGGCAGCATCCCCCGGCCGGGTCGGAGCTCCGCTGGCTTCCTTGGCAAGGAAACACCTTGGCTGTGGGATCCGGGATGTGTCTGGATCCTGCTGTTATTACCAGAGTTTGTTCTCCAAACAACATCCAGGAAGCAGGAGTCTCCCCTCCCGGGCCACCTTCCAGAGCTCCTTCTCTTCCCAGTGGAGATCCCTGTCCCGCTCCCGGACCCTACGGCTTCATCCGGGGGGATGCGCAAGATGCCGGGACTGCGAAGCACCCCAGGGGACCGGTCGGCCCCGGCGTGGTTTGATGCTGCAGAGGGGCAGGATGGGACCGTGGGGCCAGGGGAAGGGTGCGGAGGGGTGCCAGGCGCCAACCGAGGTGGGCTCTGCCGCACCGGGACCACCGCGGCGCTTCCCCAGCTCCAGCTCCAGCCTCGTGTCCACTGACCACCGAGAAACCACCCTCCGCCACGGCTCAAACCACAGGCCACCGGCCGAGCAACCCACTGGCCCACGGAGGCCAGCGGGCGGCCGTGGGGCTGCAGCCGCCCTGGCTGGGTGCTGGGTGGTGGGTGGGAGGAGCCGGGGGGGGGGGGGGAGGGGGGGAATGCGTGTTTTTGGAGAAGCTGCAAATAATTAGGCAACGTGTTCGGCGGCGGCCGGGGCTGGCCTGGTCCCCGGCGGTGCCAGCAGCCACAAACTTGCCTGTTTACTCCGCCAAGCCGCTTCCTCCGGCTCTTCCCACCGCAGGGCTTTGAAGGGGGCTCGGCAGGAGGCTGGGAACGGCGGCACGATGACGCACGGAGCCGCACCGGCCGAGCCCCTGAGCACCCCACCAAACCCGGGGACGGCTCCTGCACCACCACCACCCACCCACCCCCCCCACTCGGGGTTCGCCTGCACCCTGGATGTGCTCCTCACCCTGCGTGGAGCACCCAGGGCCATGCCAGCAGCAGGGTGACCCCAAACCTCGCGGCACCAAGGCCGGTCGCCCACAGACGTGGAGCGCTGGGACCCCCAAGAAAAGCGGGGTGGCCCCACGCTGGCACTGGAGGAATCAGCAGAAATGATGCTTTTGGGGTATGCGACGGTAAATCAGCTCCCGCAGCCGAACCCCCCGACCCCTCTCCGGCGGCTTCGGGATGAATCCGAGCAGATTTGGGGCTGGAGCTCCGAACCAGAGTCAAAAGGGAGATGGGGGGGGGGGGAAGATTTGTCAGCCTAATTCCCTTCCCCGGCTCCCTCCGTACGTGCTGCGTGGGCAGGGAGAAAATCAGCTCATGCCTCTCCCGCCTGCACGCCTGCCCGCCGTCGCTGCCAGCCTATGGGAACGCCGCTCGCCCGCGCTCCCCCGGGGAACCCGAAAATCTCCCGGGGCCAAACCAGCTGCATCCCGGGGATTGCACCCGGGGCGATGGGGTGGGGGTGGGGGGGAACCCAACGGGTGCTCCAGCCCCAGCCCCGCTGCTCCGAAAGCGGGCTCCCCTCCCGTCCCCCCGACTCTGGGGGGCTGCTCGCCCGCTCTGGGGGTGCGACATGCCGGTTCTTGAGAATTAGGGATGCTGAGCCAGGGGGATGTGGATGCTGTCAGCCACGGCCGGGGCAGCAGCACCCGGGCAGCCTGTCCAGCAGCAACGCCCCCCAACCCCCCCCAGTGCTGGGGGGTCAGCAGGATCCCCCCCAAATCCCATCCTGCCACCCCAAAACGCTGCAGCGTTTCTGGAAGGTTCTGCCAAAGCAGGGCCGGACCACCTCGTCCTTCCCTCCTGCCGTGGGGCACAGTGGTGGCATCGGCTGCACTGGAGCCCCCCGATCCTGACACCCAGGTGCCATGGGGGGGACCAAGGGGAGGGCAATGCCACCCGCCGCCTGCCTGCCCGTGCCGGGGGGTGAGCGGGAGCACCCCTAAGTACCTGGCCCTAAATAATTAATGATGGGGAGGCCCAGGGGACCCAGGTGACGGATAGCACCGAGCTGGAGCATTAACCCCTTGGCCACCCCACCACGACAGCCAGAGCCAGCCGGGGAGCCGGCCAGACCCTCCCCAGACCCCCGATGCACGGGCTGGCGGGGGTCACCGGGCTCTCCCATGGCATCCCGAAATCCCAAAAGCCTGTTCCCGGGGTGGGCACCTCCACGGGTCCGTGCATTTGCCGCAACCATCTTTGCCGCACTCCGCACCCCAGGCCCCGGGAAACGAAGGGCAGCCGGAGGGTCCCCCATCCCTATCGGCACAGGGGTCCCCGAAGCATGACAGCCATCATGGTGGCTCCCCTGGGACCGAGGCGTCGCGCGCCATCATGGTCCCCGCGCCTCCAGGCCTGGCACGTGCTCCCTAACACCCCCCGAACGCCACGGGGGGGACCAGGGCCTGGCTCCCCGGGGTCACTCCAGGCTCCCACCCGAACCACAAGCAGGGAAGAGCCGGGGTGACCTCCCTAAAACCACCCAGGCTCCAAATCAGGTGGGAAGAGAGCAGGAAAACCTCCGAGCACCGGCCTCAGATCCATGGCGGGGCTGGGGTGCAGGCAGGGGTGCAGGCAGGGGCGCAGGCAGGGGCGTGGGACCTGCTCCCCAAGCCTCCGGATCCCCGCGTCCCCCTGGACCCTGCCGGCCTCAAGCCGCCGGCCCTTGGGCTGGGGATGGAGACCCTGGCTGCCGCCCCGCACCCCAGCAGCGAGGGGACCCCCGGTGGGGACCCAGGGGACCCCTCCCCGGCAGCCCCGGGCAGCAGTGGCCAGATGTCGCGGCCGAGCCCCGGAGGGCTCGGTGCAGGCAGCCGGGGAGCAGGCAGCAGGCAGGCAGCGCCGACACGGGCAGCAGAGGTGTTCCGGGATCCCCCCCCCCCGCTTCCCCCTTTCCCTCCGCCATGCCCGGGTCCGCCACCCCGGGGTGCCCCGCTCCCCCCCCCAAAACTCACCGGGTGCCTTTGTCTCCCATGGCCCCGCCGATCCTCCGGGCAGCTCGACCGGGAAGCGCCGACCGGGGCTTGGAAAATTACTGGCTGGATGGTGGAAGGGAGAGGAGGCGGCGGCGGCGGCGGCGGCGGCGGCGGCGGCGGCGGGGCGGGCGCTGGGCTCGGCACGGCTCGGTACGGCTCGGCCCGGCACGGCGGCAGGGCTCGGTACGGCACGGCCCGGCTCGGTAGGGTTCGGTCCGGCTCGGTACGGCTCGGCCCGGCTCGGTACGGCTCGGCCCGGCTCGGCTCCGGTGCGGGCGCTGCCGAGCGCAGCCCCGCGCCGCCGCCGCCGCCGCCGCCGCCGCCGTCTCCGCCCGCCCCCCAGCGGCGCGGCCCCGGGGCGGGGGGCGGCGGCACCCGCGGGGCCACACGCGCGTGGAGGGGGGGGGACGGACGACACGGGGGACGACGACGACACGGGGGAACCGGGGAGGGGGTGGGCGGGTGGGGAGGGGGGGGTGTGCACCGCCCCGCGCGTCCCCGCGGGAACGGAGGGGGAGGCGCGCCCTCACCCCCCCGCGCACGCACACGCGGAGGGAGGGGCAGCCCCGCGTGCACCGGGGCCCACTCGCGGAGAAGGGGGGGGGGGGTGTCCGTGTGTGTCCCGTGTGTGTCCCGTGTGTGTCCCGTGTCCCCCCACCCCCGCGTGCAGCAGGACGCGGGCACGCGCACCCCATCCACCCACCCCCCCACCCCCGTGTGCGCGCACGCGCACAGAGGGTGGTAGGCACCCTGCACCCACGCACACGCGCGCACACACGCGCATACCCACACCGGCGCGTGCAACACGCAAGAGGGCGGCGCGCGCGCGCGCGCACACACACACACACACCCACCCCCCCGTGTGCCCACGCACACACCTGCACGCACACGCAGGGAGGTGCAAACCCACCCACACCCGTGTCCACACGCTCACGTGTGCGTGCGCACCCCACCCCCCCCAACCCCCTTCTGCAGGTACACCTCCGCGTGCGCACACCCCTCCGCACCCCCCCCGTGGGTGCGCACACACACCCCCCCCCCGTGTGCAAACATCCCCTCCCCAGCCCCTGCGTGGGGGCACCCACCCACGTGCACACCCACGCCTGTGCACACCCACGCACACTCGCCCCCCCACGTGCCCAGGCTGACCCACCCCCCGGCACCGCTGGCTCTGGGGTGGGGTCCCGCCTCCCCCGTGGGGTCCCACCTCCCCCGTGGGATCCCGCCTCCCCCGTGGGGTCCCGCCTCCCTCATGGGGTCCCACCTCCCCCGTGGGGTCCCATCCCCTCCCAGGGGTCCCGCCTCCCCCGTGGGATCCCGCCTCCCCCGTGGGGTCCCCCCTCCCCCGTGGGGTCCCCCCTTCCCCGTGGGGTCCCATCCCCTCCCAGGGGTCCCGCCTCCCCCGTGGGGTCCCCCCTTCCCCGTGGGGTCCCATCCCCTCCCAGGGGTCCCGCCTCCCCCGTGGGGTCCCGCCTCTCTGTTGCGGGAGAGGGGACCCTGGAGAGGGGTCCCACGGGGTCACCAAGCCCCAGGGTGGCACCGGGAGCCCTGGGGACACTGGGGACTGTCACCCCATCGCTCCTGGCCCTCTCTGGCAGCAGGACCTGCCCTCCCCAGCTGGGGGGGGGGGGACTCGGGGACACGGGGACACGGGGACGTGGGGACGTGGGGACGTCCTCCCCTGCCCGGCCCTTGCCCACTGCCACCCCGGAGCCGGGCAGGGTCCGGGGACACCCCCGACGTCCCTCCCCTCCTCCAATGGGGTTCAGCCCTGCCTGCGGGCAGCCCCTCCCCTCTCCTTCTGATTGGCTACCTCCTCCCCCCCCCCCCATTCGCCCGCCTCCTGCAACAGAGCAGCCAATCGGAGCCGCCGTGGGACCCGGTCCGGGTCGGTCCGAATGGGACCCGGTTTATTCCCACGGGCACCCCCACCCCTCCCCACCCCCCCACCCCCCCTTCCCCGGCCACCCACGGAGCGGGGGGGGGGCCTGCGCCGGGCAGGAGCAGGCAGGGACGGGCAGGAGCAGGCAGGGCCCCCCACCCCACCCCCCCCCTTGCCCCCCCCGACGGGGCGCGGCACTTCCCGCCTGCGGCTTCGCAACCGCGAGGCCTCCGGGGCGGGCAGCGAGGGCAGGCAGCGGGCAGCGAGGGCAGGCAGCGGGCAGCGAGGGCGGGCAGCGAGGGCGGGTAGCGGGCAGCGAGGGCAGGCAGCAGGCAGCAGGCAGCGAGGGCAGGCAGCAGGCAGCAGGCAGCGAGGGCAGGCAGCAGGCAGCGAGGGCAGCAGGCAGCGAGGGCAGGCAGCGAGCAGCGAGGGCAGGCAGCGGGCAGCGAGGGCAGGCAGCGAGGGCAGGCAGCAGGCAGCGAGGGCGGGCAGCGAGGGCAGGCAGAGGGCAGCGAGGGCGGGCAGCGAGGGTGGGCAGCGAGGGCAGGTAGCGGGCAGCGAGGGCAGGCAGCGAGGGCAGGCAGCGGGCAGTGAGGGCAGGCAGCGAGGGCAGGCAGCGAGGGCAGGCAGCAGGCAGCAGGCAGCGAGGGCAGGCAGCAGGCAGCGAGGGCAGGCAGCAGGCAGCGAGGGCAGCAGGCAGCGAGGGCAGGCAGCGAGCAGCGAGGGCAGGCAGCGGGCAGCGAGGGCAGGCAGCGAGGGCAGGCAGCGGGCAGCGAGGGCGGGCAGCGGGCAGCGAGGGTGGGCAGCGAGGGCGGGCAGCGAGGGCAGGTAGCGGGCAGCGAGGGCGGGCAGCGAGGGCGGGCAGCGAGGGCAGGCAGAGGGCAGCGAGGGCGGGCAGCGAGGGCGGGCAGCGAGGGCAGGTAGCGGGCAGCGAGGGCAGGCAGCGAGGGCGGGCAGCGGGCAGCGAGGGCAGGCAGCGGGCAGCGAGGGCGGGCAGCGAGGGCAGGCAGCGGGCAGCGAGGGCGGGCAGCGAGGGCAGGCAGAGGGCAGCGAGGGCGGGCAGCGAGGGTGGGCAGCGAGGGCAGGTAGCGGGCAGCGAGGGCAGGCAGCGAGGGCAGGCAGCGGGCAGTGAGGGCAGGCAGCGAGGGCAGGCAGCGAGGGCAGGCAGCAGGCAGCAGGCAGCGAGGGCAGCAGGCAGCGAGGGCAGGCAGCGAGCAGCGAGGGCAGGCAGCGGGCAGCGAGGGCAGGCAGCGAGGGCAGGCAGCAGGCAGCGAGGGCGGGCAGCGAGGGCAGGCAGCAGGCAGTGAGGGCAGGCAGCAAGGGCAGGCAGCGAGGGCAGGCAGCAGGCAGCAAGGGCAGGCAGCGGGCAGCGAGGGCAGGCAGCAGGCAGTGAGGGCAGGCAGCGAGGGCAGGCAGCAGGCAGCAAGGGCAGGCAGCGGGCAGCGAGGGCAGGCAGCGAGGGCAGGCAGCGGGCAGCGAGGGCAGGCAGCGAGGGCAGGCAGCGAGGGCAGGCAGTGGGCAGCGGGCAGCGAGGGCAGGCAGCAGGCAGCAGGGGTGCGGCCCTGCCTGCAGCACTGCTAGGGAGGAGGGCCGGCTCGAAGGGAGCCCCGGGGACACCTCGCTGCAAGGCTGCGCCCATGGGTGCACAGGCACCTGGCTGCAGGATTGCAGCCGGCTGCAGGATTGCACCGCTGGATGCGCTGGTGGGTGCACAGCACCTGGGCGCAGAATTGCACCGACAGATGCACAGCACCTTGCTGTGGGGTTGCACCCATGGGCGCACAGCACCCCACTGCAAGGCTGCTCTGGTGGACGCAAAGCACCTTGCTGCAGGATTGCACCCATGGGCGCACAGCACCCCACTGCAAGGCTGCTCTGGTGGACGCAAAGCAACTTGCTGCAGGATTGCACCCATGGGCGCACAGCACCTGGGCGCAGGATTGCACTGACAGATGCACAGCACATCACTGCAGGATTGCACCGATGGTTGTACAGCACCTGGCTGCAGGTGCACAGCACGTCACTGCAAGGCTGCACTGATGGATGCAAAGCACCTGGCTGCAGGATTGCATCGATGAATGCACAGCACCCAGCTGCAGGATTGCACCCACGGGTGCACAGCACCTTGCTGCAAGGCTGTGCTGGTGGGACCCTGCTGCAGGATTGCACCCATGGGTGCAACCCACGGCTGGGCACAGCCCTGACCCCCCACCTGCCATGGCGTGAGCCCCAGGGCCCCATGGGGACCCACCGTGCCGGGGTGGAGGGACAGAGGCATTTGGGGGGTTCTGGGGCTGCCCCGGGATGTCTGCAGGGTGCAAGGTGCTCCCCGCACCGAGGAGGGGACAGCACGGGCGGGGACCCTGGCTCTCCGTGCCCTGGGACAGGATGCGGCCCCGCAGCCCTGACAGGGGCAGAAGGGCCAGAAGCTTCTCCGCCCCACTGGTGCTGTTTTGCGAGGGGATGCTGAGGCTGCCCGGCTGGGGGGCACCCAGCTGCCAGCCCCCATTGAGCCCCACCCACCCACCCGAACGCAGCCTTGGTCCTCAGACACACACCCGCCCCCCTCCCCCCCCCCCCAGCCCCGTGGTGGACTGTGTCCCCAGAACTGGGGACACTGGGGACGCTGGGTTTGCCCACAGCGTGGCCACGGTGCAGGCAGCAGGTGCCATCTAGTGCTGGTGCCCAGCCCGAGCTGCCCGCCGCAGGCAGGGACCCCCCCACCCTGGGAACCCAGGGCTGGAGCTGGGGATGCTGCAGGGGACCGGCCAGGCACCGGGCAGCAGGATGGGGACAGGGAGGAGGCGGCGGGGGGGGGGGGACACACGGGACTGCTCAGCTGCTCAGCCCAAAATTTTTGGGAGCCCAAAACCCACCCCGGCTCCGGGAGGGGGCTGGCTCATAGGTGGGGGACGTGCCGGACCCTTACCTGGGGTCACTCAGGTGGGATGCCCAGGGGACACACCTGCGCCCTGCCCAGGGGACACCTGCACCCCACGGGGACGATGCTGCGCGGGGCACAGTCACCCACCCCAGCATCCTCCTGAGGCCACCCAGGCAGCGGGGACAGGGTGGTGGCAGCCGGAGGAGCAGCCAGGGAAGGACAGACAGACAGAAAGCGCTGGCTGAGACACACAGGGGGGACAGCCCCGAGGCCTGGGGTGAGGGGCAAGATGTGCGGCACGTGGCTGTGGCCACCCCACGTGGCTCCCAGGAAGGCAAAGGGACGTCACCAAGGGCACGGAGCCATCGGTGTCAGAGGTGGGGGGGGGGGGGTGGGGAGCTCGTGGCTGGGGACCCCAAATGCTGCTGGTGTCCCCCGGCAGCACCAAGCCCTGCTCCGGGACTTGCTCTGCATTAAAGCCGATGCACAGGATTTAATCCCGGGACTTGCTCTCGGCTCCACTGCCGGGTTTAACCGGGGCCGCGAGCGGGGTGGGAGACACTTGATGGTTTTTGTAGTTTTGTACTTTTTCACCCCAATTTTGGCAGCTTGCACAGCACCGGCACGTGCCAGCGTCGAAGCCTCCAGGGACTTTTCCGCCGGCATTAAACACCGCTGCCCGGGATGAAGCCATCAGCTCGGGCCGGGATGAAAGCGCTGCATTGATCCTGGGTAATGAATTGCTTGTTAGCGGGGCGGCTCGTTAGGCCGGGAGCTGGAATGAAAACCGCAGCCCGGATGCGAAGGTGATGGGCAGACCTGAGCTCTGCTCGGGGTGGGGTGGGGTGGGGGGGGTGTCCCCTCCAGGGCCGTGCAGGGACGGCTGCTGGACCCAGAGGAGCAGCCCGAGGGTCGGATCCTGCACCCCTGCAGCCCGGTGCGCTGGGGGAAAGGACCCATGAGTGACCTGAGGCACGTCACGGCCGTGCAGTGCAAATGGCAGCGTGATCCACGGCCGGCCATGGGTGCGGGGTCCTGGCCCGGCCAGATCCTGCCCTCCTGGCTGAGGGATGGGGGGATCCCAGTGCCGGTGGGATCCTGCGGGGGGGGGGCTGGGAATCCTGTCCTGGGGGGGGGGTGGTCCACTCACCCCATCGCATCCTGGCACAGCCCAGGACCGGGCTGGACACAGAGGGGTCCCAACTGGGGCCGGATCCTGACCCAGTGTCAGTCATGGGGGGAGTCCCAGCCCAGAGCTGGGAGCAGGGGCAGGGGCTGGCACAGAGGGGGTCCAGCCCAGCCAGTCCTGCGCCCCAGCCCCAGCCCCAGCCCCAGCCCAGGTGCGTATGTGGGTCCTGGTCTGGGCCGGATCCTGTGCCCCAGCCCCAGCCCAGGCACAGAGGGGTCCCAGCGTGGGCCTTATAGAATCATAGAATCATTAAGGTTGGAAAAGACCTCTAAGATCATCGAGTCCAACCGTCAACCCACCACCACCACCCACTAAACCATGTCCCTCAGCGCCTCATCTACTCGTCTTTTAAATACCTCCAGGGATGGGGACTCCACCACTTCCCTGGGCAGCCTGTTCCAATGTTTCACCACTCTTTCAGTAAAGAAATTTTTCCTCACGTCCAATCTAAACCTCCCCTGGCACAACTTGAGGCCGTTTCCTCTCGTCCTGTCGCTTGTTACTTGGGAGAAGAGACCGACCCCACCTCGCTACAACCTCCTTTCAGGTGGTTGTAGAGAGCGATGAGGTCTCCCCTCAGCCTCCTTTTCTCCAGGCTAAACAACCCCAGTTCCCTCAGCCGCTCCTCAGCAGACTTGTTCTCCAGACCCCTCACCAGCCTCGTTGCCCTTCTCTGGACACGCTCCAGCACCTCGACGTCCTTCTTGTAGTGAGGGGCCCAAAACTGAACACAGTATTCGAGGTGCGGCCTCACCAGTGCCGAGTACAGGGGCACGATCACTTCCCTGCTCCTGCTGGCCACACCATTTCTGATACAGGCCAGGATGCCATTGGCCTTCTTGGCCGCCCGGGCACACTGCCGGCTCATGTTCAGCCGGCTGTCGACCAGCACCCCCAGGTCCTTTTCCGACAGGCAGCTTTCCAGCCCCTCTTCCCCAAGCCTGTAGCGCTGCATGGGGTTGTTGTGACCGAAGTGCAGGACCCGGCACTTGGCCTTGTTGAACCTCATACAGTTGGCCTCGGCCCATGGATCCAGCCTGTCCAGGTCCCTCTGCAGAGCCTTCCTACCCTCCAGCAGATCAACACTCCCGCCCAGCTTGGGGTCGTCTGCAAACTGACTGAGGGTGCACTCGATCCCCTCATCCAGATCATCGATGAAGATCTTGAACAAGACCGGCCCCAAAACTGAGCCCTGGGGAACACCGCTCGTGACCGGCCGCCAACTGGATGTAACTCCATTCACCACAACTCTCTGGGCCCGGCCGTCCAGCCAGTTTTTGACCCAGCGCAGAGTCCACCTGTCTAAGCCGTGAGCCGCCAGCTTCTCCAGGAGAATGCTGTGGGAGACGGTGTCAAAGGCCTTGCTGAAGTCCAGGCAGACCACATCCACAGCCTTTCCCTCGTCCACCAGGCGGGTCGCCTGGTCATAGAAGGAGATCCTGCATCCCAGCCCGGGATCCTGCAGCAGTCCCAGTACAGGCCGGATCCTTGCCCAGGCCCAGCTCCAGCTACTGCCCCGGGAATGGGGGGGGGGGTCCCAACGTGGCCCCCAACCGAGCACACGGGGGTCCCTACCTGGCAGATGGGGGTTGGGGCTGGGGGGGGGGGGGGGGGGGCGGAGCATTCCAGGGGGCTGGAGCATCCCGGGGGGGACACAGAGCATTCTGGGGGTCTGGAGCATTCCAGGGGATCAGAGTATCCCAAGGGATTGGCGAATCCCGGGTGGCCTGGTTCATCCCGAGGGATCATCCTGGGAGGTCCAGAGCATCCAGGGGTCTGGAGCATCCTGGGGGATGGGAGCATCCTGGGGGTCTGGAACATTCCAGGAGGGACCAGGGCATTGTGAGGGGGGGACCGGAGCATCCCAGGGGGGGCCAGTGCATCCCAGGGCACTGGAGCATCCCAGGGGACCGGAGCATGGCCTGAGCCGGAGTCCCTCCCCAAGGCCAGTTTTGGGGTGTGTAAGTCTCAGCTGGAGCCACCCAGTCCCCACCGGGGCTGTGACAGGGGCTGGGGGTGACCTGGGGGTCCCCTTGCAAGGGAACCCCCTGCCTGCACCCCCAAACCCCTGCCTGCACCCCCAAACCGTGCTGTCCTCACACCGGCACGGCGCGCAGCCTCGCCTGCTGCACACACCTTGCGTGCTGCTGCCCTGCACCCCTCGCACGCCTCGCACGCCTCGCACGCCTCACGCACGTTCAGGTTCATCCCCAAACGCAAGTTGTCCCTCCCTGGTGCCGCTGCACATCCTTGAGGACACACGCCCCCTCCCTGCTCCGGAGCATCCCCCGGGACCCCCGATACGAGGCACCCACTGACCCGCCGCGGGGAGATCGACGTATGAAATTTATTTAGGAAAACCAAAACCCACCAAAAAAAAAAAAAAAAAGAGGAAGAGGAAGAGGAGGAGGAGGAAGAAGAAGAAGAAGAAGAAGAAGAAGAAGAAGGAGAAGAAGAAGAAGAAGGAAGGAAAAGAGCCGTCTCCTCCTCGGGCTCCGTTGGAGAGGGGAGGACAGAAAAGCCGGAGGAGGTTTTGCACACCCGCGCACGCCCGTGCACACTCGTGGGTGAGCCGGGCTGGGTGCCGGCTGCGCCCCCCGGTATCCACAGGGGTATGTACAAGGGCGGGAGCCGGGAAAGCATCGACCACCTACGGACACCAGCGGCGGGGGCTGGAAAAGTGGGATACAGCTGGGAAACGGGCATCCCTGCGTGTCCCCCCACGGCGTGGTACTCGGGATGCGGCACCCCAGTGGAGGACACCCCCACACCCCACACACACACCCCCCCGCATCCACTGGCACCGGCTTAGGATGGCGAGACCCCTGCATCGCCGGGCAGCCCCGGATTGGCACCAGGCAGGGAGCGGTTGTGCCTGCCGGGACGTTGGTGGCACGGCCGTGCCGGTATCACACCGGGGATGGAGCCGCCTTCCTCCTCGTGCAGTTTGGGGGTTTGTTGCCTTCTGGGACCACCCCTGTCCCCCCGTGTCCTTGCACGGCGGCGTGGGGAGGGGGGGGAGAAGGGCTTGAGGGGGTCTCGTAGGCGAAGCCATGGGCCAGCAGCCAGAGGCGGTCACCGGGCGGGTCCTACCGGGGTTTGGGCAAAGCATCTCGCTAAAGGCATCTCCGAGAAGGTAAGGCAAAAGGAATTCAGTTCACTTCGTCCCCGGGGAGCGGCTCGGCTTTGGGGTCTCCCGTTGCTCCCACAGACACACGCGCTCCGGGTACCCCGAGAAACCAGGCGAGGCGTCGCTTACAGACGAGGCCACGAGAGGAACAGCCGCCCCACAGCCCAAATCCGGGAGGGACCCGTCGCGCTGGGAGCATCTCCGTGCCACGGGGACCTGCTGCGGTACCGCCGGGGCTCGGCGCTGGGATGGTGCCGTGGGGTGCCACGGCGGAGCGGGGACGGTGCGGCGAATGGCCCCATCGCTGCACACAGACTGCCCTTGACCCTGGTGGGACCAGCCCCGATGGGACCGACCCTGGTGGGACCGACCTCGGCAACGCCAGGGTTTCACCGTGCCACTTCCATCACCTTCGCCTGCCGCGACGGCGGACCCACCAGCTGCCATGAGCTGGATGATGCAGTCAGGGGGGCTCAGCCCACCCCAGTCCCTCAGGGCTCAGCATCCACCCTCATCCCCGGCCCCTCCTTCGGCTCAACCCCGGCAAGGCGAACTGCTCGCCGGGGCTCACCCTGGCCTAGTTCCCCTGTTCATGGGTGTTTCGGGTGGCTTTGGTTGGGGTGACAGAGACTCGGGCCACACACAGCTGGAGGGACCCTGCAGGGCTGGTTGAGCAGAGCCCCTAGGGCTGAGGGGGTCCATGCATGGTGGGTTGTGGGGGTGGAGGGACCATGGGGAGGCCAGCAGGGTCCATGCATGGTGGTCAGTAGGACAGGAGGGACCACAGGAGGCTGTCACCATCCATGCATGGTGGTCTGTAGGACCAGAGGGACCACGGGACAACGGCAGGGTCCATGCATGGCAGTCAATAGGTCCTGAGGGACCACAGGAGGCCAGCAGGATCCATGCATGGTGCTCGGTAGGACCAGAGGGACCACAGGAGGCCATCACCATCCATGCATGGTCATCTGCAAGGACCAGAGGGACCACAGGAAGCCATCGCCGTCCATGCATGGTGGTCTGTAGGACCAGAGGGACCATGGGACAATGGCAGGGTCCATGCACGGCAGTCAACAGGGCAGGAGGGATGGTGGGAGACCAGCAGGGTCCATGCGTGGCCAGAGGGGCCACAGGGAGGCCAGCAGGACCCATGCATGGTACTGAGTAGGACCAGAGGGACCACAGGAGGCCATCACCGTCCATGCATGGTGGTCTGTAGGACCAGAGGGTCCACGGGAGGATGGCAAGGTCCATGCTTGGCAGTCAGTGGGACCAGAGGGACCACAGGAGGATGGCAGGGTCCATGCATGGCAGTTGATGGGATCAGAAGGACCGCAGGAGACCAGCAGGGTCCATGCATGGTGGTCTCCAGGACCAGAGGGACCACGGGACGCCGGCAGGCTCCATGCACAGTGGTCTGCATGACCGGCGGGACAATGGGACACTGTCAGGGTCCATGCACAGCAGTCAATGGGACTGGAGGGACCACACGAGACCATCGGGATCCGTGCACGGTGGTCTGCAGGACCAGAGGGACAGTAAGACACCGGCAGGGTCCATGCACGGCAGTCAATAGGACCGGAGGGACCGCAGGAGACCATCAGGGTCCATGCATGGTGGTCTGCAGGACCGGAGGGACCATGTGACACGGGCAGGGTCCATGCACGGTGGTCAGTATGGCGGGAGTTGTGAAGCCACTGCAAGCTGGGGATGCTCATGGACACGTTGGTCGCCGGTGCAGCCGCTTGCAGAGAGGAGGCTCCCGGGTGGGCACCACGCTGCCAAGCCAGAGAAACACCCACGTGCTGGGGACATGGTGGGGACACGGTGGGGACCAGACCCTCTGTGGTGTCCCTGTGGGAGCACAGCCCCCCCGGTGCGTGCAAACCAGGAGTCCATGTCCCGTCCCCCCCCCCCAGCCCTGGCACGCGTGTAGCCCTTGCAGGGGACGTGGCTGCGTGGGACCAGGCTGGGCGAGGGACACAAGTCCTTCCACGGGTGAGTGGGTCCAGGGGTGCCCGGTGGGGGCGGGGGGGGGGTGTCTTTTAGCCAACGGATGCTCGGCAGCTGCTGGGAAGAGGCAGGAGCTGGTTCTGCAGCGTGGTGGGGGCTGGTCTGGCAGGACCCGGCACGGGACGCAGGCAGAGCATCCCCATGGCCATGGCCATGGCCATCCCGCTCCGGGTGCCTCTTCCCTCCTCCAGCCAGAGCCGGCCTCCTTCCGTGGGCCTGATCCTGACTCCTCTGTCCTCAGACCTCCCAGCCCCCCCCCTCCCACAGCCTCATATGCCCCTCTCTGGGGTCCACGGGGACCACCCCCCCCCCCCGCGCCCTGCAACCCACCCCACCAGCACTCCCACTGCCCCTCGCCATCCTGCCTCCGTCCCGCTGACCCCTGCGGACCCAGAGCCCCATTTCAGGGGGATGACCCCTCCGGGGGTGCTTCCACCGAGGACATCGTCCCCATTGTCACGCTGTGGGGACAGGACCTGCAGCCTTAAGGCAATTTAAAGCACATCCATTCCCCCAGCCCCAGGGTGTCCCCCCAGTGTCCCCGGCCACCGAGGCAGAGTCCCAGCGAAGAGGGGTCCAGGGACCACCGGGTAGAGGGGACACCTGAATACCCGCCCCGGAGGGAGGGGACAGTCACCCACCGGTGGGGAAGGACCTCACCGTGGTGGTCCGGAGTCACTGATGTCCCCCCAAACCTCCTCCCAATGGGCTGGGGGACGAGGATTGGGGATGCTCCTGGCCCCCAGCCCCGGCCTGGCCCCCCCATCACCCCCCCTCACTCAGCCCCCGCCTCAGGCTGCCCCCCCTCGGGCTCCAGGCAGCCGTTGAACTGGGGGTCGGGGGCCTGCGGGTCGTATTCCTCATCCAGAAAGTCCAGGGAGTTGTTACTGGGCAAACCCCGGATGGTGAATTTGTGGGAGACCTTCGTCCACTGCTCCCGATTGCTGGCCACCCTCTCGTAGAGCTCCGACGCCTTGGGGAAGAGGTCCTGCAGCAACCTGGCGGGGGGGGGGGGGCACCCCATCAGCATGGGGGTTGCACCCCCTTAGATGGTTGCAACCTCGCTCCCCCCCATCCCCACTGCTCGGAAAACCCCCAAAAATCTGCAAGACCCCCTGCCCAGCACCCCCCGTCCCACCCTGGCATGGCAAGGGGAGGTGATGGGAGAGGGGGACCCCCCCCCGCCCCGCCCCCAGCGCCAGCCCCGAGGGCTCACTTGTAGATGGGCATGGCGATGTGCTCCATGAAGCTGATCTGCAGCTCGGGGATGTAGGCTTTCTCCCGGTCCATCATCTCCAGCGGGCGGTTGCCCATGGCCTTCTCCTGCAGCGGTGGCAAAGGGCGGGGGGGGGGGGGGGGGGGGTGTCACAGCTGGTGGCTGTCCCCTCCCCATTCCCAGCCAAGACCTCCTTGCCCGCCCCCCCCACCTCATCCGAGCTCCCCCCCCAGCGCTTGCCAAGAGCATTGGCCAAACCCAACCCTGCGCCAAGCCCTGGTGCTACCTACCAAGTCACCCTGGGAGAAGAACTCCTTGTAGATCAGCTCCTGCAAGGGACAGGCTGTCAGCACGGCTGGGGGGGGTGCATGCCTGGGGTGACCCCCCCCCCCACACCCCGCCTGCCCTCCAGACCCCTCTCCACAGCTGCAGGGGGAATGGCTCTGCTTTGGGCAGGGCCACGCTCCTGGCATGGGGGGCTGCTGCGTGGTCCGGGGGTCCCTGCATGAAGGGACCCCCCTCCGTGGGGCACGATGCCACTGTGAGGGGCAGCCTGGTCCCCCGGTGCCTGGGGACATGGGGGTGCCCGGGGGGGGGGGGGGTGTGTGGCATTCAGGGGGTCAGCCCCATGGTGTGACACTCACCGCGATCTTCCTGGTGGTCTTCCAGCCCTTGGTCTGGTCGGAGAGGTCGCAGGAGGTCATGAGCAGGCAGAGCAGCAGGCTGCGGTGCTGCTTGTTCTTGGGGTCGTAGCCCACTGCCGGGCAGGGAGCGGGGCAGGGGTTGGGGCGGGGGGCTCGGGAAGGAGCCCCACAAACCCCTATCACCCCCCCACACGAGGACTTTGGGGACAGCCGGGACCTGCCATGCCACCTCCCAGCCTTGGTGGGATGAGTTCCCACCACATCCCCAACCCCAAGCGCAGGAGCTTCACCTTCTGCCATCTTCTGGAGGTCCTTGAAGATGCGCAGGTGGTGGGCCAGGTCGGTGGCCAAGATGATGTCCCTCATGAGGTCCAGCATGCGCTGGTAGTCCTGCAGGGCCAGGCAAGGTGGCTGGTGTGATCGGCTCCGTGCCCCTGCCAAGCCCCTGCATCCCAAGGGCCGGCTCCAGGGGTGGGGAGCCGGGGGTCCGGAGGGGATGAGGGGGCTCAGCTCGGGCAGGGGGGTGGCATGGGAGAGGGGCCAAGGCTGGGGGCTCACCTTGCGGGAGAAGTGGTCGAAGATGTTGCAGCCCTGGCTGTTGAGGATGGCGATGGCTTGGGCGAAGTGGTGCCTCTGCGGGAGAAACCGGGGCCGTGGGAGCAGGCAGGGTGCAGGCAGGGATGCTGCCACACAGCCGGAGCCCCGGAGCCGGGGCAGGGGGAGGTTTTGGGGAGGACCTTACCTCCATGACGGAGCCCTCCGAGCTGTACAGCGCGGCCAGGACCGATTTCTGCAAGGCAGAGCGGCCGGAGTTGCAGAGCTGTGGGGGTGAAGACCCCCCCCCACCCCAAGCTCTGTCCCCGTCCCCCCCCACCCATGCACGTCCCAGTGCTGGGCTCGGCTCACCGAGGCCACCTGGAAGGAGTTATTGGTGCCTCTGTGGTCCAGGTCGTGGCACATGCAGGAGATGAAGAGGGCAAAGATCTCGATGTCTCTGGGAGGGGGGAAGGAGGGAAACTGAGGCAGGCGGGAGGGCAGGGATCACCCCGGCCGGGCCGGGGGACGGGGACGGTCCCTGGCCTTACTCCAGGTAGTTGACAAGCTCCAGGTTCTTGTAGAGCAGGTAGCAGAAGTGGGAGACGGAGAAGGCGTGCATCCAGTTGTGGTAGGGGGGGTCGCGGTAGCCCTTCTTCACCATCAGGCAGAACCTGGCGGGGGGGGGACAGGGCCATGAGGAGGGGGGGGTCTTCGCCCCCCGGGGACCCCCCGCTTGCCCAGGGGCCCCACAGGTGGGCATGGGGACAGGGACGGGGATGGGGACCCACCTGGTGAGCGTCTGGCGGTCCATCTTGTAGTTGTTGATGAAGTTCATGTCCTGCAGCATGCTCAGGATGGCCTGCGGAGGGGACAGGGTGGGTGGCAGGGGGTGACGACGCCCAGCAGGGTCGTCGTCCCCCGTGCCACCCCTGCCCCTGCCTGGCAGGCAGGGAGATGCTCGGGTGTACAGTCGCATCCCCCCTATCCCAGCCCCCCAGCACCCTGGGGTGGGGGTACACGACCTGACCGAGGGCAGGCAGGGGACAGTGGCAGCTGGGGACCATCCCCGTGGCCCTCACCATGGAGGTGTCGTCCTCGGGCAGCGAGCGGGGCGTGTAGGTGAAGCTGGCGAAGTTGGGGTCGATGGTCGACACGGGCTGGATGCCCTCGCTCAGCAGCTTGGTGTACTCGTCATCCGACACCTGCGGGAGCCATTGTGGGTGACCCACGTTGTGACCGGGTCCCCAGGGCATCCCCAAGCTGTCCCCCGGGCCCCGTCAGCCCCGGCGAGAGCAGAGAGCCCTGGGGTGTCACCGCCGCCACCCCCCGCCCCCCCCCCCCCCCCAGTGCCACCACCTCGGGGTGGAGCGTGGGGGCACCACGCTGGCAGCGGGGGTCCCAGCTCGCGTCCCTGTCCCCGTCCCCACGCCATCTCACCTTCATGTGGTACATCATCATCTCGTTGGCCAGGTGGCTGCGGTACTGCGCCTCGTTCACCTTCTTGTACAGCAGCGACTGCAGGCCGGGAGGGGGGTACGGGAGCGCTGGGGGCGGGCAGACCCCCTCAAACCCCCCCCAGCACCTCCCCAGCCCACCCTGGCCCCCCAGCCCATCCTTCCTTCCCACGTGTGCCCTCCCCATCCCGTCCCACCCCCGTTGCCACCACCGCTTGTCCCCAAGGAACAGGGACCACACACATGTCCCCTCCCCATCCCCGTCCCTCTGCGCTGTGGCCAGCTCTGGGGCAGAGCGGAGGGCTCCCCTTGCCCCCCCGCCCCCGGGTTGGGGACACCCCCCCCCCCCGGGCACGTACGTGGGCGATGCTGATGCCGCAGTAGATGGAGAAGGCGGTGGCCAGGTCCTCGTCGAACTTGCTGAACCAGGGGCCGTTGATCTTGTTGACCAGCTCCGCCACCCCGATGACCTCTGGGAGCAGAGGGGGGACAGGGGGCAGGATCGTGCCCACGTGCTGGGGACAGTGCTGTGCCCACATGCTGGGACAGGATCGTACCCACATGCTGGAGACTGGATTGTGCCCACGTGCTGGCACAGGATCATGCCCACGTACCAGGGACAATGCTGTGCCCACGCGCCGGGGACAGGATCGTGCCCACACGCTGGGGACAGTGCTGTGCCCACGTGCCGGGGACAGGATCATGCCCATGTACTGGGGACAGTGCTGTGTCCACATACTGAGGACAGGATCGTGCCCATGTGCTGGGGGGACAGGATCATGCCCACATGCTGGGGACAGCGCTGTGCCCATGTGATAGGGGACTGGATCGTGCCCACATGCTGAGGACAGTGCTGTGCCCATGTGCTGGGGACAGGATCGTACCCACATGCTGGAGACTGGATTGTGCCCATGTGCTGGCACAGGATCATGCCCACGTACCAGGGACAATGCTGTGCCCACGCGCCGGGGACAGTATCGTGCCCACACGCTGGGGACAGTGCTGTGCCCACGTGCCGGGGACAGGATCGTGCCCATGTACTGGGGACAGTGCTGTGTCCACATACTGAGGGCAGGATCGTGCCCATGTGCTGGGGGGACAGGATCATGCCCACATGCTGGGGACAGCGCTGTGCCCATGTGATAGGGGACTGGATCGTGCCCACATGCTGAGGACAGTGCTGTGCCCGTGTGCTGGGGACAGGATCGTACCCACATGCTGGGGACTGGATTGTGCCCATGTGCTGGCACAGGATCATGCCCACGTACCAGGGACAATGCTGTGCCCACGCGCCGGGGACAGTATCGTGCCCACACGCTGGGGACAGTGCTGTGCCCACGTGCCGGGGACAGGATCATGCCCATGTACTGGGGACAGTGCTGTGTCCACATACTGAGGACAGGATCGTGCCCATGTGCTGGGGGGACAGGATCATGCCCACATGCTGGGGACAGCGCTGTGCCCATGTGATAGGGGACTGGATCGTGCCCACATGCTGAGGACAGTGCTGTGCCCGTGTGCTGGGGACAGGATCGTACCCACATGCTGGGGACTGGATTGTGCCCATGTGCTGGCACAGGATCATGCCCACGTACCAGGGACAATGCTGTGCCCACGTGCCGGGGACAGGATCATGCCCATGTACTGGGGACAGTGCTGTGTCCACGTACTGGGGACAGGATCGTGCCCATGTGCTGAGGGACAGGATCGTGCCCACATGCTGGGGACAGTGCTGTGCCCATGTGATAGGGGACAGGATTGTATCCACATGCTGGGGACTGGATTGTGCCCACGTGCTGGCACAGGATCATGCCCACGTACCAGGGACAATGCTGTGCCCACGCGCCGGGGACAGGATTGTGCCCACATGCTGGGGACAGTGCTGAGCCCATGTGATAGGGGACAGGATCGTGCCCACGTGCTGGGACAGCGCTGTGTCCACATACTGGGACAGGATCGTGCCCACATGCTGGGCCAGCGCTGTGCCCGTGCGCGGGGTGGGGCACCACGCCCGTGTGCAGGGGCACAGCGCTGTGCCCCCCACGCCGGGTGGGGCCGTGCCGCCACCCCCCCACCCCCCACCCCCCCCCCCCCTCACCCTGGTTCTCGTTCTTGATGGGGAAGCAGAGGATGTTCCTGGTGCGGAAGCCGGTGCTGTCGTCCACCCCCGGTAGAAGAGCGGGTGGGAGTAGGCGTCCTTGATGTTGAGGATCTTGCCGGTGGTGGCCACGTGCCCGGCAATGCCCTGGTCCGCGGGGATGCGGATCTCGTAGCTCTGCGGCAGGGAGAGGGGGGGGTCACCGGCACGGCTCGGGGGTCCCTGCCCCCCCCCCCCCCCCCCCAAACCTCCATCCTCTTGTCCCCACGCTCACCTCGTCGTCCACCACGCCGCCGTCGAACACCTTGGCCACCAGCTCGTGGCTGAGCCGGTCCAGCAGGACACGGAGCATCTGCAAGAGACGCCGCGGCCGCTCGCACCCACCGGGGTCCCGGCCCTGCCCCCGGCACCCCACCCGCGCGCGTGCGCGCGCGCGTGTGTGTGTGTGTGTGTGTGTGTCCCCGTGTCCACCCACGCCGGGGCCCACTCACATCTCCGCGTTGCTGAGGTTTCGGGCCTCCGTGATGATCTCCTGGAGCAGAACAGAGACGTCATCTGCAGGGCGGGGGAAAGGGTCAGGGAGCCCCCAGCCCAGCAGCTGCTGCCCGCCCCATCTCCCCACTCATGCAATGAAAGGGGGGGGGTCTCAGCTTCGGTCTGCACCAAGGGTGGGCTGTGCCAGCACCCCCCCCCCCCCCGCTGTGGGGGCACAGCAGAAAGGCCTGGGGAGCGCAGAGGGACGGGGTCCACACAGAGCGTGTGGGGGCATGTGCTTGGGCATGTGTGTGTGCATGCGTGTGCACGTGCGTGTGTGTACACCGAAGGGTGACACCGCCTGTGCAAGTGGGCAACAGCGTATGCAACGCAGCAGGGTGCTTGTGTGCAGCGCGAACTGCAGCTGTGCAGGGGCGTGTGCAGCAGTGCAGGGCGTGTGTTCCTGCAGCAGCACACGTGTGTGTGCAGCAGCGCATGTGTGCGTGCCTGCAGTGTGTGTTTGCCTGCAGCAGTGCAGGTTTGCCTGCAGCAGTGTGTGCACGTGCAGCAATGTGTGTGTGCAGCAGTGTGCATGTGTGTGCAACAGTGCGTGTGTGCATGCAGCAATGTGTGTGCGTGCAGCAGCATGTGTGTGCATGCAGCAGTGTCTGTGCAGCAGTGCGTGTGTGCATGCAGCAGCATGTGTGCGTGTGCAGCAGTGTGTGTGCAACAGTGTGTGTGTGTGTGCATGCAGCAATGTGCGTGCCTGCAGCAGTGTGTGTGTGCATGCAGCAGCATGTGTGCGTGTGCAGCAGCGCATGTGTGTGCAACAGTGGCGTGTGTGCATGCAGCAGCGTGTAGGCAAGCAGCAGTGTGTGTGTGCAACAGTGCGTGCGCGTGCAGCAGCGTGCGTGCGCGTGCAGCAGCGTGCGTGCATGCAGCGCATGTGCGTGCGTCGGTGTGCGTGCAGCTCTGTGTGTGCCTGCAGCAGCGCGCGCATGCAGCAGCGGGGCGCGTGCATGCACGTGCCTCAGCGCACGCCGCGCCTCTGCGCTCGT
>NC_134950.1:2607500-2728000 GCF_965638725.1 Aptenodytes patagonicus
ACCAGTACAGTAGGCTATAGTGAATAATCCCTGTGCTGGGTCTCTTTTTTTCCAAGGGAAAAAGCCAAAAAGTTCATGACAGGCAAAGGTGGAGCCTCCTTTTCCCTCCTTTCTTCACAGAGCTTGTAGACGTGAATGAAAGACTCTGTAGCAGACATCCACTGGATAAACTTGGGCATTATATGAGACACTACTACCAGAGGAAGAAGACATGTATTGAGCATAACAAAATGGGCAAGATAATGTGCAGAGCTGTCGGAGAGAAGCCATGAGAAATTTATTTGAAGAGAAAGATGCGAGCGTGAGAGAAAGCAAAGAAAAATTTTGCTGAAGAGAGGACCTGAGAGAAACCTGTTGGGACAGTGCATGCATAAGGTCATCGCATGTTACCCCCGGAGCAACTACTCAAATACTGTGTGTCTGACAGAATAGATGGAAGGTGTGCTTGAGAGCACGGCTTGCAGACTATACAGAGTGGATGTGGTTGGGTGAGCAGCATAGGCTGCTTTCATGCTGTGTGTAGTAACATCACTGCAGGACATTAACCATGAAGCAGGAAGGAAGCGCACATAGAGACAAGCTGGAGAGCATTGCGTACTCTGTCTGGTCTGGCTGATGCTGGCTGAAGATAATACATAAACGTGAGATCATGAAAGGTGTTTGCTGAGAAAAGGACCTCAGGAGTGATTACTGCAATCATCTGTCTAGCTGTGGTACTAACTTCCCAGTAGCCAGCTTGCTGTCACACTAGATAAAGAAAAAAAAGAACCCCATGGAGTATGTTGACATACTGGAACAGCTTTTGTAATGCATGGCAAACAGGCAGTTAGCAAAACACAGAAGCAAGCAGTGATGACCAACACTTATGAGAGCAGCAGGTAGGAAAACATCAGACAAATCTGTGATTGCATCATCCTTTGTCTTTTCTTTCCTTGCTTTATGTGTCCACTGGGGTGTTTCTGACATGCTCAGCAGCAATGCTAAGTGCTGGAAAGCCTGTGCCAGGATCCTCTAGTCCTGCACATTTAGAGCACAGACTCAGCAATTCTTCAATCTACAAGATGGTTTAGAGCTCGTTTTCTTTACAGGTAAGTTGGATTTGCTGCTGCGCCCAGATTTTCCTCATCTTACTTTAAGCACCTAAAAAAGGAGCACAGGCACTTTCAGCTCCTTTTACAGTCAGTAGAAAGAGATCTTGGGATAGGCTGTACTACCCTCTAGAGATGCTTATGTTTCCCAAGGGTTGCTGTGTTCAAAATTTAGAGCCTCAGTTAGGTGGGGTGAGTCTAGGCTGAGTTTCCTTTCACAATGCTCCAATACAAAACCTCTCTCTGGTGGGCTATAAAGGTTCATCAGGGCTGTTTCTTCCTACTTTTCCAAATCCCATATTGATCTTTCCTATGCTTTTAAGTGTTACTAACCTTCTGAGCCTGCATCTTCATTTGACATAAGACCAAATAAAATACTCCACAGAGGTAGCCAGGCAAGGCAGAAGAAGGCAACATTTGTAAATGCTTCCAGGTTCTTACAATATTTATGGTCCCCAAAGGAGAAAATACAAGCACAATGCAAAGACTGAAGAAAAGTCACTTTCCATTCCTTAAGGCAAATATAGGATTCATGAACGGTTTTATACATTACTCAAAACCAGAAAATTTTGTTATGAAGAGCTTTGCAGTAGTGGATGTCAGAGAAGTGATATCCATGGAATATGGTCACAAAACTCTAGTACTGAATGGTACAAAAAGACTTACTGGGATAACTCTGAGATGGCAGATACATCTATGTGGAGAAAATTGAACACTGGTTGAAGAGAATTGAGATTATATTAATATCTAGTAAAGACAAACAGCTTTAATTTTTTTCCATGTTTGGAGCCAGATAAAAGGGAGTTTGGGGTGGAAACTGCTGTTAATTCTTTGGTTAATGTGTCTGGTTCTTCCAAGCCAGTTAGGTCCCAGGTGTAAAAAGGGCCAAGTTTGGCCCCATATCACCACACTATGTTGTTATTCTCCACAATTGGTGAACCATTGTCTATAAAGTAGTTTGATTTTTCCTGTTTCACTGCTGAGCAGTGTGTGTGTGGTTTTTCTATCTTTTTCCTCAAATTTACTGGTGTGGGGAAATGAAGGGTTTGTAATTGAATCAGAAAGTTCATTGTTCTCTCAGTTGTGGCAAAAAGATAGCTGTGAGGTGGCCCCAAAGGGCAGAATACCTGCCTGACACCTCCTGGGATCCTTATTCTCATTTCCAGCCCTTTATGACACTGTATGTGTGTGTATGAGCTGGTGGAATACCAGTGCAAGGATGTGGAGATGGTGCCAGGCCTCTAAGAAATACAGGTAAAACTGCAGAGGGGGGATGGAGAGAGGAGATAAGTTTGGAAGATGATCCAGTGAGGTTTGGAGTGGGGACCTTCAACCTTTGGAAAGGTTTGAAAAGTCATGTCTCTGGAAAAGGGTATTATTCAACCATCACTTTTTCTCCCTTCTACCCCTCTGTCCACAGCACTGAAACGTCTTCCCTCTTCACACCCTCCCAAGGATTTCCCCCAAGCTTGTGATAGTATAATTAGTGGTTTGATCTGTCCAACCAAGAACACAGATGCTCATTTTGGGAGCAGAGCTTTCTCCTTACATGCGGCCAAGATAGGCAATCCTGGCACTGGCTTCTGAACTCATTAATTCCTGACTTGATAAGGAGCAAAGGCTTGCCGCTGATTTATGGATTGTTTGGTTTGGACTCAGACCATGTTGATACTAAAGGACTTAGGGATTGTATTCAATACACCCCTTTATAACTAGAGGGCCAAAACCTGTTAGAGAAGAACTGAGAAATACGCTGCTCTCCTGTTCTCCTCAAACAACTGTGATATTTTTACATTTTTGCCCCCTACACTAAGCAGTGTCATTATAAGATATAGTCTGCCTCCCAGGACCCAAAGCCCCAGCGGTTAATAATAATAATGTTCTTCTTGGTTTTAGCAGTCTTTGATTCATACCCCGGTTTGTTATTCACTTGACCGTGCTCCCTTTTCATACTTTGTACCACATGGAAACTTTCACATTCTTCTCCAGAAAATTACTTCTGTCTCTGTAAAACCTCTTGAGATATGGCAGGCACTAAAATCAAGAACTGGAGCTAAGAATAGAAAAGCAAGATGGTAATCATGACAATAAAATCTCCCAGATCACCAGTCAGAGAAAACATTTCCATACACCTTTGGAGAGTTAATGTTCCCCAACCGCAACCCAATTATAAGTTACATGGAGGCAGGACGTTGGGAGTGGGAGAATGGTCTCTTACGGGTCTCTATCACAGCCAATAAGTATAATATAAAAACATATAAACCAGGGCAACTGCCTGGGCCATGTCAGCAGGTCTGAAGGGATGATTGCAGGTGAGGTAAACCCCTGGAGTGGGTCATGAGATCAGGAGAAAGCGAGGTAATTCAGTTGGCAAGCCACAAAAGTCTCAACAGTGTTGGTGAAAGTCCTTTAGTGTTTCTTCCTTGAGCACACAGCTATTGCTTGTGTATAATGAAGACCTAATCTGCCCTATAAACTCCATTACCGGCTTAACCTCACTTTTTTTGCATTATATGTAACTGCTGTGCTACAGTAGTTTTATAACATAAAGTTTTCTAAAGAACACTTCTCTTAGTCATTTTTTTCCCCTTTGATTTTAACAGACATTTATAAAATCCCTGAGATGAGACCTACCACAAAACTGAGCACAACTGTTAAAATCCCTGTCAATTTTGCTGCTTAACAAACCTTGACATCTGAGCTTCATAGAGGGAAAATCTGGAAAGAAGTTATAAAGTTCAGGTGTTGGAGGCAGAACTCTACAGGATAAATTGACCCCAAGTGAGTAAGGATCAGAAATTTGGGGAGGCAGAGATTTGAGTGAGAAATGAAATGGGATAGGACGGCATTAAAAATACAGTTCACAAGAAAAATGTGATGTGTGCCACTGTGAAAATACGATGTCTCTTCTCCTTTGCTTTGCCCCTTTAAACCTGTTTGCTGGGGTATGCAATGCACTCAGTGAAAAGCCAGTTGCAAGATCCCAAAGTGACACACCTCCTCCATTGTGTTGGGTTTGTTGTGGCTTCCAGTTTCTGAGAATTTGGGAACTGTTAACACAGAGGCTGTACCTGTTTTCTCTATGCTGTAGGCTTTCCCAGGGCTTGACAAGAGGTGTGCTTCTTCTCAGCAGGCTGTGTCCTGGTGTGCTCTCACTGATACTAATCTGGATTTTAAATTCTGAAAGTGCCTAATCCAACATGGTAAATATTTCAGAGGCTAAATTCTTTCACATGAACCCCTACCAAAAGTTGGCCTGCTTCAACTTGCCAGTATTATACCCAGTCTGGTGGTAGTTTTGTTGTCATGCTTCTGTTCCCCAAAGACAGCAGACAAGTGGTCAACTCTTCCATAAGGTGGGTAAAGACAATCTTTTTCATTCCTCTTCATAAGTGCCACTTCCCATCACTGAAGCCCTTTGACCTGTTTCCTAGGTCAAAAAGATATCTCAAGGGTATGAGTGATAACCAGAAAGCACAAAAGGATGTGGATTGGTAAGAAGGTGTTTGAAAATTCATGTTATAATGCAGACACTGCAATGCACTGCAATGTTTAGATTGTTCCCAGTATCCACATACTTTTAGTATTTTTTTGATGGCAAGAAGACCTATCGACTGTGTTTGCAAAGGGCTGTGACATTTACGCAGGGAATGTCATGATGCTTTAGCCTTTTTTTGTCACAGAAACTACTTATTGATTTTCACGAGGCAAGATGCACTGTTTCCACAGTGTTGACGTTTCCTAATACCACACTTCAATTTATTTCTACGGGTCCCAACTGAGGGAAGCACTCAGGGTCAGTGTTGTCACAACTGTGTGGGGCACCTGGCTTAGTGGTTTAGTTGTCATGGGAAACCTTTTTAGTCAAAGTCAGCAGCTCCAAAGGGCAGATAGGAGAGGAGGAATTGTCCTCTGTAGAAGATATGTTCTCTCTTTCCATCAATCACATTAGGTACCTAGGATGAACGAAGGTACCATGGATGAACTAAGTTCTCAATTAAATTTTTTCTTAAACAATTTGGCATTTCTGGTACTCAGAAACTTTCTTTAGAAGTCTGCTTGTCTTTGGGATGGGAATAACAAAAGATATAAAGAAAGTCCCATATGAACATAAAGACAAGAATATAAGAACAATCACGTTGGGGCACAGCAATCTTCACCTAATATCATGTGTGCAACAGTGCCCATCAGTGTATGTTCACAGAGGATTATAAGAGGGGAGCAAGCAGAGGTGATAACTTCCCAGAGTACTATCTCAGCCTCCATTGGCTTCCTGCTTCAGAGGGTCTGTTTCGTGTAGGGTTGGATGGATTTTTCTTCCATAAATTTTGCCTCCTTGCCAAAGACATCCTAATAATTTTCCTGGTTATCCTTGGTTGCATACGTTTAGATGGTGCCAGATAGAGTCTGCATGTTGTGAACAGGTGTGACTTAGCATACCTTTTTGGAGGGACTAAACTTACAAGTAAGCTAGGTTTTGAAGTTGTGCTGGTTTTGGCTGGGATAGAGTTATTTTTTTCATAGTAGCTAGTATGGGGCTATGTTTTGGATCTGTGCTGAAAACAGCGCTGATAACACAAGGATGTTTTCGTTACTGCTGAGCAGTGCTGACACAGAGTCAAGGCCTTTTCTGCTTCTCACCCCACCCCACCAGCGAGCAGGCTGGGGGTGCACAAGAAGCTGGGAGGGGACACAGCCGGGACAGCTGACCCAAACTGACCAAAGGGGTATTGCACACCATATGACGTCATGCTCAGCATATAAAGCTGGGGGAAGAAGAAGGAAGGGGGGACATTCAGAGTGATGGCGTTTGTCTTCCCAAGTCACCGTTAGGCGTGATGGAGCCCTGCTTTCCTGGAGATGGCTGAACACCTGCCTGCCGATGGGAAGGAGTGAATGAATTCCTTGTTTTGCTTTGCTTGCGTGTGCGGCTTTTGCTTTGCCTATTAAACTGTCTTTATCTCAACCCACGAGTTTCTCACTTTTCCCCTTCCAATTGTCTCCCCTATCCCACTGTGTGGGGAGTGAGTGAGCGGCTGGGTGGGGCTTAGTTGCTGGCTGGGGTTAAACCACAACAGAAGTGTATCAGTAATGTCATGATGCTCTGTTCAAGATAAGAACCCTCTTTTTTTTGACACTATCCTAACCACCAAGAAACTTGCCATCAGGCAGAAATGAGCTGTCTGGGTTAATTAAAGTAAGTATGATGTACAGTCTTTATATGATATAATAATATTACATCACGGAATATGACAATACAGTCTGAAAGCTAAAGGAAAAAATGGCAATATTACTGGAAATACTAGGAAATATTACTGTAATTCTATCTCTGAAATCCATTAGAATCTGTCTCTTTATAGGTGTCTTTTTTTTTTCTGCTAAAATGTTTTGTTGACCTATTGACATCTTTGGACTTCAGAGCCTTTGTATGTGGCTGTCAAAAGGACAGTTTACGAGAAAGCTGTGAATTTTGTAATCTGACTTCCCAAGTATTGTTCCACTTATGAGGTGGTCCTTTATTTAAAGAAAATAGAGGAGGGGGGGAAATGAAGAAAGAAGGAAAAGAAGAAAAAAAAAGGTCCTTTTTGAGCCTGGGGACAGTAGTGATTTAAAAACTTATTTCTGCTTTTCTCTACTAGTGAAATCAAGTGGATTTACCTACAAAGAACGCAGCCTATGGGTTTCAGCTGGCTTTATATAAACACTCTCAATAGAAACACCGTATTTGTCCTATAGATCAAAATATCAACAGTAGACCGTCATTTATCTTCAACTCTCTCAGGACTAGAATGGTTATTGTTTCTCTCATTAAGGAAGTTGGTGTATCCCAGGGGAGGCTGGGGGTTACGGTTTCAACTGATACTCGTTTGTCATATTTCTATTGTTGGTTAGAGGCGTATATATTTAGGTAATCATTGCTGCCTGAGGTCAGTATCATGCCTCCCTTAAGAGAACTAGAGGTTTATGAGGAAAAAAAGGCACCCTTTAGGAAGAAAAAAGATGAAGACCAAGATTGTTTTTAAAACCTGGAGACTTCTAAGGTGCTGGATTATTGTTTGAATCAGAAAAAGTATCATAGGGTGGACTTGTCACTCTGGACCCGTCACTTTCTTCATCATCTAGGCCAAGATCCCCAAAACAAGGAGACAACACCTGAGTCTGCAGATTCATGGAAAACTGCCTTAGAAGAACATAAACTGTCCCATTCACTTCAAGGAGATGTTGACTGACTATTGATGTATTTACATCAACACCTTGATGTATTGTTGACATTTTGAACTATTTCACTGCTGATAAGAAAAGAAAGAAAGGAAATGAAGCTGTGTATCCCTAAGAGCTGCACTTTTCATGGAGCACAAATGCCTGGCACAGAAAGGACAGGGTAAGGTGGAAACTGTCACCAAGAACGTTGCAGAATGTGACAACAGATGCAAAAGCCACAGAGAAAGCTCCAAAATGAGAGACCCTGGCATGATTCCTCAATGACGCAGTGCAATATTTCACTTCAACAGGCGCAGCAGACAAACACACCAAAGTAACCTGAATGGGTGTGAAGTTAAAGGGCCTAGTGGTTTTGGTTACAGCATTCATTGGTATTTTGAAAATATGTCTGTTGGGCAAAGGGATGAATGTCAATTTTCAAAACTCATCCTGAACCACCACATCCAATCTTTAATAAACTTTAAGATTATTTTTTTTAAAACTCTGTGCAGATCTTTGCACCAATAATGGACAACTTCACTGGCTTCCTGGATCACCACCAACAGTATATGGAGCAGTGTCTGGACCATTGATAAGCCATAAGTCTCAGCACCTCCTGGCAGCTTGAACGTATTTCCGTAAATTGTTACTGCTTTGTAGTATGCTGCTGCCACTCTTTATTGCCCCCATTCTTCAACATACAGCAATGTTCTTATTCTGCTAAAGTTATTTTGTAGTGAGGGCAACTCGTAGATGATGGCACTAGATGGTACCAAGGGACCATATATATGAGTTATATAACTTTCCAGGTCTAAGTCATCTCTTCTCATTTGTCTTGGTTTAGTAGTATCCAAAATTAATTACTTATCTGCTGCCTCTACTAAATAAAATGCATTTGGTGGGTTTAGTCCAAATATGAGTGGTCATCCATCAGAATACCCTGCTGGCGCTAGGGTTGGTGTTTTCTTCAGGGAGACAGAAAGCTACAAACAATGTAGACTGAGCTAGTCCCTCTTCACTAGAGAAGGGCCCTGCAGGACGCAGCTAAATCATGTTGGTTTGTCCAGCGCAACGGAGGTGCTTTCCCGGGTAAACAGAGCCATCAGTCTCTGAGGCTGTCACTCATGTATTTCATCACTATTGCATTAGATGGTAAGAAACAACCAAAGAAGCTTTAACAAAACCACAAACATTCTAGGATTCTATACAGCACTTTTTCATTTTTTTCTAGAGAAGGGAGAACAAAAATCCTGTTGCTTAGCAAAGGTCACTTTTTCAAGTATCACATATGTTCACTGGTTAAGTATTTCATTACAGTGCAGATAAAAGCTCCAGCTGTCTCCAGTGGTTAGTGTTGCCATGTTTTATTTATTACCTTTTGTAACTTTATTCATCACAAAGGGCACCTGAGTGTCCTTTTCTTAACCTCCAATTGAGTTTAATTCTGAATGGCAATTCAATCCAGTGCAAAAAAACCCCCACACCAAACCAACCAACCAACCAACCAAACACACAAACAAACAAAAAAAAAACCCACAAAAAACATGTATCCTTAAAAGATTTTAAAATCTTCAATTACATGATTTATTTAGGTTTATTTCTACCAAGAAAATTGTGAGTATGCAGTTTTCTCATAGGAAAAGATCTGAATGGTCTGATACATATTACCGTATAAAAGCCGATCACTAAGTGCACTGGTATTCCTAGGTCTCAGCACTATCTCTAAAGAGTCTGCTACACAGACTCTCTTTTAGACAACATTAAAAAGAAAAGAAAAAGTGGGTTTTTTTCTCAGAAAAATTTAAAATTCAAGATTGGGCAGACTGATATTTTCCATTATCTTAAGGATAAAATTTGACTTTCAAAGGGACAAAGCAGAAAGATACCTCCATCAAAGTTTATTTAAAAAAAAAAAACAACAACAAAATAACACTCAGGTCTGTGGACAGTTTGACATTTCATTCTATTCCCAAAACTAACAGCAGAATGTATCCAAGCACCCATCTCCTCCCATCCTCTCCACTTTCTTTGGACAAGAAGGCAGTGGCTTCAACAAACCCTCAGGGTAAAGGGGCTGCAAATATCTTCTTGATGGCATAGACTGCACCAACACTGAGATGTTCTCTGTATTTTAAACCTGTGTAATACAACAGTGTAAAAAAGAGATTAAATCTTTACTTCCTTCCCATGTCTCTCACTGGGCAGACCCAGACACTGTCTTTAAGCTCCTGTCTCAGTCGGGGGAAGTCGGGGTTCACGTCTGAGTCCAAACAAGGACCATGCAAGAGAATCGGCAATTTCTGCTGAGTACAAAAACACTAGTGGGCAGGGATGTGTTTCAAGCTCAAATCTTAAAGCAAATCGTAAGAGGGACAAGCCAAACATTATCACATAATTTGAAAAGCATTCACAGACCCCCCACCGTGTTCTGCCATGGCAAATTAAGGTGTGACAAATGGTTGTAAGAAAGCAGAAGAGGCTACGTCAGGAAGGATGAATGTACCCACAATGGGATTATACAGTATCACAGACTAGCTCTGTGTGTGCTTAGCAGACGAAAAATCAAAGGTCTTTTTAGAAGTAAAAATTCAGTAGTAATCTGGGCTGTGTAATTAGTCAAAGATAATTAAATAGTCATCAAATTTGCAAAAGACACCATGGAGAGAAAGAGAATAAACTGTTCTGTTTTCACCATAGGTAGAAAGCAATGCACACACTTTCCAGGAAGGAACTTTTACACCTGATTTTACATTGGAGAAACTTTATGATAGGAAGGACAGCGAGGCTTTGGAAGAGATATCTGCCCTCAGGAGTGTAAAGGCAGCCCCTATCCTTGGGTGATTTCCAGAGCAGCAAGCATTGATAAACATCTGTCAGAAAGACCTGTGTCTGGTTAACCCTGCAAGGGACCAACCAAATGACCCTCTGGATCTCTGCAAAGCTTTGTTCTATGGCTCAGTCCTCTGACACCTGTCAAAACCAACCACATCTCCTTGGGTTTCACAATATCCTACAGCAAGTGAGAAAAGGCACTTTTCCCCCTCCCTCCTGCTGTTGCACTAAATATGGCTCCAGGACTGATCCCTCTGACAAGACTGAGACTGACAGATTTGTCAGAAAGATCTTAACCTTGGAGAAGCAGAAAGCAGTACTGAAAACTGTGTGTGATGGAAACACCTATGTATAGGGATTTCCAGTGATGCTTTCAGCAGTTTAATGTCGTATGAGGGAAACTTCACAATTTCAGAAATAGTCCTGAGCAATGTTTTCTTCCTGGGAGCCTGAGGGAGATTTCAGCAAGCCAATGGCATTGTCCAAGAGACACAGGTGTGAAGGCTTTCTTGCTTCAACATAATCCCACTTCAATTCAACCTGAGTTTAAAATTGGTGGTGTTAGTTGAGGGAGTTCACTGAAGATATCTGTGCCCAAGGCCACGTAATCACTCAAACCCATGTCTTTCTACCCAGCAGGTGGAAATAGTTAATTTTCGGTGGAATGGTTTGAGACACCTCCATGACGCTGTCCACTCCCACATCTCTCTCTGCACCTCCAGATTGCTGAAAGCTTTTGTGAGGATGTCCGTATGGTTGCACCTCAGCAGTCTTCCGAAATTGAAGGGCAAAGGAAAGTGACAGGTCCCAATTCTTACTGTATTTATATGCTTAGTCCTGTCCCTGGATCTCCAAATTATTCAAAACATAAGATGATTATTAGGATAAAAAGGTTAAATCTTAAAGGGCCCACTTATCCATTATATATTTCCCTTCCCCCTCTAAAAAGAAACTGCTTAATCTAGTCACTGGCTAAATAAACGTGTGTGTACATCCAACAGTTTTATGTGAGCACGTGTCAAGAAATCCATGCACAGCTCAGGGAAAAAGAGGGAACAAGACTTTTTCACCACAGACACTCCCCTTCTTCCCCAAAACACCTCTACCATTATTAATGAAATTCTATTAACCTGCCTTGGTCCCCTCTTCTCCATAAACTTCTGTAGTTATCTATCTGTCTGTCTGTCTGTCTGTCTACCTATCTATCTCCATCACATAGACGGGAAACTTTGATAAATTGCTCAGACTCATTTGTACATCACTTGAGGCAGATGAGAGAAATCTTTTTAACAGTATCCAGTGTCCCACAACAAAAGCTCATCAAACTTGTGAAGGGGAAATACGCAATAACAGAACTGACTTCAGTGCCATGCCAGGTACTGAGTACTCCCATACCTTCCAGCCCCCAGTACTGGGCCAGTGCAAAAACACAATTGCTAGCCTGAAAGATTTGCCAGACAAAGACAGGGGAAGATGAGATCTGCTATTTGCTCTGGGTGACAAGATTCAGAGAATTCCCCAAGCTCACACAGAAACCTTTGGCAAAGCTGGCCCTCTCTTCCATGTTTCTTGCATTCCTCCTCCCACTGCTAGCCAACTGTTGTAACAGCCAACGCTCTTGAGAGCTTGTAAGATGTACCATGCGGGCCACAATCCTGGCCCTATGATTTTGCTGATTGCAAAATATTTTACTGTATGCTGTGGCTTTCCTACGGTCTACAATTTTTGGCTTGCTTTGCATGAAAATCAGAGCAAGGTGGAGATTGTTGCTCACTCACAAACCATCATGGCACAGGCATGAAATGTGGCAATGGTAAGGCCCCGAACAACAGCCTCACACTGCAAACATACCCTCAGACAGCCAGTCTCATTAGCCCTGGAAATTTTGACAGATGGCTCTTTGAATCAGACTGGATTCCCAGTTCTATTCCTATCTAACCAAATGCAAAGCAGATAAAATTTCTAGTAGGTTAAGGAACCTACAATCGTACAGCCTGAATAGTATCTGTACCTGGAAGTACTTGTGAATTGGTACAGCCCTCTTAAGTATCCACCAACACAGACTGTGTGGCTATCTGTGGCTACCACCAATGAATGGAAAAAATAGGATCTGCAGCACTCCCTCAAGGACTAGTTCATTTGCTTTCTCATTTTTTGGCTCGACATTACGTATAAACACTTAATGTGGATTTGAAGGGTACAATTCCCTGAATGCACCAAACAAAGCAGCAGCCTCTAATTTTGAATTTCCCTGGAGCTGGGGAGAAAAAGGGTTTGTCAGAACTAATAATGGGTGAATCCCAAAATGGGTTGTGAAGAGAAATTGTCTAATCCTAGTCATTTCCCTTGACAGCTAGCTCTACTTTTGCTGGGAGACTCTGCCTGGAAATATTTTATTAAATAACATGTTTTGTCTATATGGACCTATTTCAATACAATTCCACTCTTGGAGACCCATCTGAAGAATTGTAGCTCCATATGTCAACCATTAGATAGTCAAGTATGGAAATGTTAATTTTAGCTTTGATGTATTCTCTATTTTTACTTTAATTTGAGGAAATCCCCAAATCAATCGGTTAGAACGCACTTACCCGCAGTGGAGGCTGGAGGTTTTTAATGGAAAGGGCTTTAGTAACAAACAATAAATCATCACAATAATAAAGAACCGAATAGCAACATCAGGGAACAAGTATGCAATGAGATTCTTCCCAAAGCAGAGCACTTCTCATCGTTGTGCAAGATGCATTAGCATCTTTAATATAATGTTAGGAAACAGAGTTTATTTCTTATAGGAGGCAGACCTAATTCATCAGAGAAAACATATGTCTTCCCATATGATTTAGCATCTGGGTCTCTGCGGTGCAACACACCACTGGAGTTAGCAGTTAATGTCTTAGTTCTGCCCCGCTAAGAGCTATTACTTATTATGCTGTATTCCCATGGTGCCTTCTCTTTCCTGAAAGGTATATACATCCACCGCTGTTCAAGAAGTGCCTATGCAGAGTCCTTCAGTTTTAGATGGAAGCTCTCTTTAGGCCAGGGAAAATAGCTCCTTAATTGAGTAGCTGGGACTGCCTAGCTGTTTCAGTAATTAAGTCTCAGACCACATGGTTAGCTAGACCTTTCCAAAACTGTGTTTATGCTGTAAAACAACTCATGTGAGGCAAAATCTTGCACATTTGAGCATTTTGCCTTCAGGCTAATGTCGTAATTATGTGAAAACCACACTGTATCCCTAAGGATGGATCTTTTTATTCACAGAGCAAACTATTTTATTTATTTATTTATTTCACTTGAACGAAAAATAAAACATTGCTCTTTATTTATTGTATAATCAGTAATAAGCTTAAAGAACATTGTTTGGATGAAGTATGTGTAAGGGTATTTCCCTGTGAAATGTAAGGTAATACTTACATTATAAAAACTGAAATAGTCAGTTTTCTAATGATATTTACTGAATTTTAGATGTGCTGAATGTGGTGATAATCTATTCTATAGTTTCTTAAATATATACATTAGATTTGTGCCCATTAAAAATACATTAACTGTAGATGAGGTGGTTCAACTAAACAGTCAAATCCAGCTCCAACCTGAAGGTTAGATTTACAGTTTAAGCAGAGGGTGAGAATCACAGAGAGTTGAAGTAATTCCTTAATGTCATGAAAGACACTTGCATTTGCTTTGACTTAATTCCCCTTTTGTTAAGACTAAGACCATTCCTTTACCTCACTGTAGACTGTAGAAGATGAATGTACTAATGGTGGCAAGGTCATTAAGCAGTCAAACAATGGGAAACAAGTCGTTATTGTGAAGTTATAAATATTTGGTAGAGATAAAGTTAGGCCAGGTAAATAATTGCTTTTGAAGTCATTTCATCTTTTCAGTCACATGGAATATTAAAAGCTGGTTTAGAAAATATTATATTTTCATACACTAAAACAAGATAAATGGTAGGTTATGAAATTAATAAGCACTATTTAAGTTCCTTAAGGAAGATGAGACTTTAGTTGTGCTTACCTCAACCTCTCTCAAGCATAGTAGAAACAAGACCAAGGACAGGTATCAGATTTTTTTTCCAGGGAAAAACATTTTTCTCTCTGCTTAATCTATGACATCTATTTTTTATCTATAGTTTTATTTATAAGACTTTTAACTGCATCATTTATTTTTGTCAACTGTGCCGGTTTGTTGGGTACTTCATTTAACATTAAACAGTAATATTTTGTATTTTTGGACAAAATACTGTTAAACATTGTTTGAAAATACCTGAGAACATACCTTGATTTCTCACATTAAAAGGTACTTGATGCGAAAACATCTTCACGGTCTTATAAAAAAATAATCAGCGGAACACAGGAATTTGCTACAAGGTTACCTGCTCTTGTTAGTCTATTTATAGGAATCATGTAGCCTTTCCCCAACAAAAGCAGACCGCTGTCTGCTCATTTCACTCCTGTGTCCAAGGTCAATGCATTACTCCATCTGTTATAAAAACTAACAGTTTCTCCAGTGAATAGCCAGTTTCTGTTTGCATTAATGTTTGTTGTAAAAAGCCTTGGTGTAAACCATAAGTCTTTTAATATATCTACTGTTGCTTAGATGGTTTCTGGGTTTTATGTAATTGCTGATACTTTCCAGAGGTAGCTGCAAGGCAAGGCATCTCAGGGCGGGTAGGAAGTTTTAAGCTCAGAAGGAAAAACACAAACCTGAAATTACACTCAGCTAACCTACTCTACCTGTTAGGATTCAAGGCATGTTGCATGCTAACATCATCACCAGATACCTTTTAACAGAGGATATGAATTAAGGACAAAAATAGGAGAATTCTAAAGCAGATTGCCTTGTGGTGTAGATTAGTTACAATTTTGGGGTTTTTTTACCCCCTTTTGATCTGTGCTGTTTTATCCGTAAGGGCTCTACCATGTACAGCAACAAGCAAATATGTTGTTTCTTTCCTACTGAAAACCACTCTGGTTTATCCTTTTTCATCGGGATTTCCTTTATGAACTCTTTCTGATCTCTTTGTCAAAGATAGAGGCATCAAACAATGATGGTGTGAGAGAAACATTATGTGTTTCAAGAGCACAATCTGATCCATAAACATATTTCCCTGCCAAGCATGCTGGCTTTGCTACTCCCCAAGCACTAGGATGCTGAACTTGACTTCTTTAGGTATTGGTAATTGTTTGTCCTTTTATGTGCCAAGACTGGATGCCTAAAATGTGATAACTGGAAATACGAAGGCAGTGGGTAGCTGTGCATAGCTCCCTTTCCCAACGTTTTACTCCGTCTCTGCTGCTGGGTCATCAGAAACAAAGTATTGCAAACAGGTCATTCTGCAGAAGGCAACGGTAATATTTCAGGAGCTATAGATGGTAAAAACCTGAACACTTTCATTTTCTGATTTGGGGTCTCTGCAAAATATGGGACAAAACAACCTCCTTTTCTTACATATCTTCTCTCCTTCTTTTCCCCACTCCCCACCTGCCACTCCTGCAGAGAAAGTAAAAGGGCATAAAACTGTCAGCTATAGTGATCTGAGAACTTGGGGTGGGAGGGAAATTTCTAAATGAAGAAGGTGAAATCACTGAGTTTCTCCATAGAATCAAACAAAACAGCTGAACACATACAATGAAGTCACTGAAGCTCATATGGATGAAAATTCTAAGGTCTTCTGTAGAGTACAGCTTGGTCCCACATAAAGGAACTAAAAATGGGTTCTTCTGTTCTATTTTGGAGGTGCACAATTCAACCATCTCCATATAAGCTGAGTGTTTATGTTCTCATTATCGTTAACAGGCAATAAACTCTATAGTCAGTAAAGTCAATGGAAATAAGGTTGTGACTCAACCCAACAAACATGAGCATCTTCTTTTAAGATGAGATGGATTTCACCCACTGTCTATGTGGACTGCCCCTCCGTATGTGTCAAGGAGCCCAGGCTGACATGCGTACCTGGGGTGGAACAAACCTACACTGCAGACACCTACATTTAAACACAACATTGAGGATTTACCTGCTTCGATGGGTACAGATTTTGTCTGCCTGGGGCCTAATGAATTGCCTCTTGTCTCTCACTATGGCTTTGCATTCATTTGCATCACTACTAACACTCTTTCAAAATGACACTAAAGCCAGGAAATGCAGAGAGATGTGAAGATTTATTGGGTTGCATGCGGGGTTTGACAGCAAGAAACTTAGGTTTGATTCTCAATGCAGACAGGCTGAGGATTATGTCAAATTCACCTGCCCTCCCATGGTCACTTTTGCATCCATCCTTTCTTGCTGTATTTGCACAAGACAGTCCTTAGGGCTGAAGTTGCCTTTTAGAAAGTGCATCTGCAACCCGTAGCACAACAGGGCTCTGATCTCAGCGGAGAGTGCCAGCTGCTTTCATTGTAATAGCAAAAAGCTGTGGAGGGAAACAGGGGAGCTCTTATGTGTCTGCTACCAGGAATATAAAAATAGAGGGAAACAAGCAGAGAGACAGATGGTGGAAAAAACAGACAGGATAAGTAGCATTAATCTAATACTTTATACTACTAATAGTAGTATAAAAGTTGGGTTTCGAACCTAAACAAGGTCTTCAGTAGAAAACTGAAACAGGCTGGAGCCTTCAGAAGGTGAATCTTTTCATTGTAATACAGATAACTAAAACAGGGTATGGATTACATGTGCTCCAGTAAAAAACTTACATAAAATTCATCCTGTAATCTTATCCCCATCCGGTGCATCTTGGTCCCTTTTCCAAATGGAAGGGCTAAAAACTGTGTGGTTTTAGAGTGTTCTACAGGACAGGTGTGAACCTCAAAAGTTTGAGTTGAAATTAAGACTGCTTTTGAATTCAGGATTTTTCTAACACGATATGCTGGCACGTTAGCCAACATGACTATTTTATTAGATACAAACCAGTTTATAATCCATGTTTTCTTGTTTAATAAAAATATGGTATTTCCCTACTGCTCATTTAAAAAAAGCTTTTAAAATTTTCATTATGAAAAACCTCAAAAAGTTGCCACTGATTTTCCCCCTCTCTACCTTTATATTGCCTGTAAATCAGATGCAATAATAACTTCTGAGAAACTGGAAAGAGCATATTTATCTCTCTGGGAAAGTTATGAGGATGACAGCTCAGTACTTCAGCAGCGTCAGAGCTGTTACATTTCCATTCATTAACTTTCCCTTTTTCTATATAAAACCACATAATTGGGACTTCCCTTAGTGGAAACATTTAGTGCATCTTTAATGGGAAACTCAGGATTACAGCACTTTAAGCCTGAATCTAAGAGTTATTGAGAGCTTCCTGAGAGCTGTCAAATGCTGCATGTTCCCATAGACTCAGCATCTTGCAGGATTAGATTCTTATAATATTTTTAGTGTTAATAATGTCAAATCCTCTGTAGTACTTTTGTAATCTATTTACAAAAATGTCACATGCAGAGCTTCTCCAAAATTATCTGACTATTCGTTTTTTCAAGTACAGTTTCTCCGAGCCTAAAGTTTTTATAATAATGTCATTTTTTTCCCCCCTTCTTCAAGATGAAGTTTGTGGTTAAAATGAACAAGAGAAATAAGTGTTAGTTCCGTACCGCTTCTGGTGAGGTCGAGAGTAAAAACTAACCTGAAGCAGGCACTTTTAGTTAGAAATGTGATAAGGAGTTTTGGATTTGTCAGATTTTCAGTTTCACACCTATGAGATAATTTGTTAATTTGTTTGAGGTCCACCTGACCCTACAGCCTTCAGAAAAGAAGGATGGATCAGAGTTAGAGCACCACTCAATGGGACTCTGAGGGGTTTTATGTCATTCTGCCATGGGTATCATGCACAAATCAGGGTCTCAAAATCCAGCACCCAGAAAATGAAGAACACATAAAGAATAAAATGAAGAAAATATAAGGGATAAGTATCACAGAATAAGCAACTTGCCATGACCACAAGTGAACTTAGAGGGGCCAGAACCTGTACAGAAAGAAGCATCCAAGCACAACTTGTCTTAGAGAGGAAGCCACTCTCTGATTTCCCATGGTTCCGTTCCTGATAAACTTTATCTCCCTCAAAGGCTGCAGTGAATCCCAGAGCCACAGCTTCCTCCTTACATGATCCTGCTACATCCCCAGAGCAAGCAGGGAATTTTTCACATAATAAAATGTGATATCACAATGCTTGAGAAACGTTGCTGTCTGTGCTTGACACTGCAACCCTAAAAATATTATTTAAATTTGCTCCTCCCACAATAAAACAGGTAGAACTGAAACAAGTCCCTCAACATGCCTATTCCTAAAAACTGTTATTCCAGTGCAATCATCACACAGGCATTGAACCACTTAATATGACATTTTGTTTTATTTATGTTTTCTATAGTTCCTGGTGTTCAGATCCATCCCACATCCCCAGATCCCCCCTTGCTGTGATAAACCACGACATATAACAGGCCAACGCAAGGGTATTAAACAATGGACTATCACTGTGGACAACTCAAGTTCCTCTTACCTGAACTAAGGAAGCCCTCTTAATTAGGGGATGTGGTACATCTTTAACCATTTAAATACCATAGAAAGGAATGGAGACAAAGGCTGCCCCTTGTCATGCTTGTGGGAATTACAAATACATTATTTTCCTTCTATATTTAGTTCTTTTATTGTCTTCGTTGCTTGGCTTCAGGTATCCCTACTCTTCTTCTCTATTACTACCTGCAGCTCCAGAGGCAGGTATGAGAGGGCAACAGATACTCCTGGAGAGGACACAGCTTTGCTTTTTTTCTGGAGAAGATGATTTTCTTTTAACTCACTCTGTGGAACAGTGACCAAAAGTGGTTGTCTTTATGAAAGTCTGGACGATGTTTTCTTTAAAGTTTTCTGACGCACTATTTGGCATGTCCCAGAGGCTGACACACCAAACTTGGTGTTTGCTGCTGTTCCTGGAGCACTTGAAAATTAATGTGGTAGGGGGGTTAGAAACATCTGGTCACATATTCCCCAGGATCTTCAAAGGATCAGGGATCTGCTTCAGCGAAGAAGGTCAAGTAAGGGAACAGTAAATGCAGAAGCAAAGATTCATGTCATTATTGTATGTCAAGAGGGACGTTGCTGTGCTCAGTTTGTGTGACATTTAGTGTAACACAATCCATATTAATTCAACTCTAGCTATTCTGATCCTTAGCTGACTACCCCATCTAATTCACAGTGGAGAGGAACGCAGTCCTTTAGTTATAGGACACTACAGTCCTAGGAACATCAGCCTGAGAATAAATGTAAGCTGGAAATTCAAAGTTTCTAAACTCTGGAGCAGTAAAATTCTAGGATAGCATCTGATCAGACGCATGGCAGAAAAAAATCTGGCTGCCTTGAGACAGAACGTGAAGAGTTGTCAACAAGGTCATATGAGGTAGTTGTCTGCAATAATTGGATCTAGATTTGATGACACTGGCAATTTCTTCAGCCTTATGCTCCTAATTAACGCTGATTCCCATAAAGGGCACATGATGAAGACGACTGGAAATGTTTTATATGATAAATTCATCGTTATTTGATCAGGCTGGATTCCACATTTTGACATGGCTGGAGAGAAACATTTCTCAGTACTGATGACATTTGAAATGGTTCAGAAAAAAAAAAGTTATTAATAGATGTTTCTTAAGTCTACATGCAGTAGGAAGCAATGCTATTTTTGAAATGATGCGTGCTTCAAAGACCAGGTGTCTTCTGTTGTATCAGTGCAGTAAATTTAAGTTTGTTTGTTTATAAAAGTCAGTCTATCTTTAGACACATAATGGCGAAACCTCAAATGGGAGCCTAATCATCCTATGTTCCCTTTCTAGTTTTTGGAAAGAGGAAGGCACATCAACAGGATGAGTCTTTTCAGTCTAAAATTGGGATTATCCTCTGGAGATACCCCTCTCTCTCCACCAAAAATCAAGAGAAAATACTAACTGAAACATAGTCATCCCCAACTCCTTAAAAGAACCATGTTCAAAAGATTCTTTTCTAATTGAAAAAAAATTGTGTCAATTAATAATTTTAATATTGGGACTATTAGGTTTTATGTCCTAACTTTCTGAGTCAAATTCTTTGCTCTAATAAGCATTGCACTGGCCTTATTTATTCAGAGTTCTGAGGACTCAGAAAGACGCAACTCCTGGGATTCATTTTTACCATTCTGCCAAGAGATTAAAAACAGGAGTGCATCACTGTTGGAGTTTGCAGATGGAGACACTGCTTAGAGCATGGGAAGTTCAAATTAGAAATTATTCATAATTTCTTGATTTGGAATCTGTGCTAAGGGTATTTTCTTACTAGAAATCAGAAATCAACCACCAAACTCACTTTGGTTAGCCAGTGGCTTTTGCCATTATCCAAGAGAAAAGTGACTGAGAAAAGAAAATTAAGTTGCATGATATTTCCAGGACTAATGTAGTAGAACCCATGCTTCTTGCTTCTCTAAGGGCACCCACAGTGCTGCCTGATAAACCTTTACGGGGCTGAAAAAGGAAATACGTTGAAACTTTAGCACAGTAGGACACATTTTTATTCATATTCCCCCTTACCTTGTCCATGTCACATATCAGTCTCAATACAGTACAGTGGCTCTTATAGATTGTCACCTTGTTACCACACTTATTTGCTCTTTTAGTGCACTCTGACTTTGCTTAAATTACTGCTGGATAAAATATTTTGTGCTGCTGTCAGCCTCATCCAGCTAAATACCACTCCTGAAAATGTTCTGTTCTATTTTGCCTTTTATGGTTCCAGGCAAGGTGAAAGATGAGCTTATTTCCTCAGTTTATTAGTAATATTAATAATAAGAATAATTTGCTGAGTTTTGATTTGAGATTTTTAAAAGCAATTCACAGTTATTCATTGCACTTCCTACAAACCTTGCAAGTGAGATCAGCTTTATTTTGGAGGTGGGAAGATTGAAAGGTAGAGAAGTGAAGTGTTTGACCGAGGGTCTCTCTGACAAAAAGAGGTTAGCATATCTAATTCCCAGATTGCGACTCTGGACAGAGATGTTTGTCTGGTGATTTGCTCACATGGTAGTATGAACAACATGGATCATCAGGAGCTGGGCAGAACTTTCAGTCAGAAGATATTAGAAATTTCTTGCCTGTCTTTCTACAAGAAAGATAAAATATGGAGGATGCAGGATGTCAGGTTTCTGACCTCATCGACAGTTTTTTTAAAGCTGAGTTGTATGAACCTGGTGAAAGATTTTCTGAGAAGCTTTGCATTTGGATTTTTATTTCCATTTGATGCTACTCTTTGCTTCTTAAGCTATTTTTGGCATCAAAAGCATGCACTATATTCCATTCTCTGTAGCAAGTTCAGGGCTGCCTGACACTCCTATTTTCATGACATATATCAGCAAGGTAAAGACAAGAGTCTGGAAAAATATGGAACACTTACCAATACATACCATAAGAGAAAAACAATGACCACATTATGGTGGCTCTTCTAGTCACTTTATTTAAACACAGTGTGTCATTCCACGTTGTCAAGTAATAAATGTTCACAAAAGAAGGTGTCGTGGTTTAACCTCAGTCGGCAACTGAGCACCACGCAGCCGCTCGCTCACTCCCCCCCACCCGGTGGGATGGGGGAGAGAATTGGAAGAGCACAAGTGAGAAAAACTCGTGGGTTGAGATAAAAACAGTTTAATAATTGAAATAAAATAACAACAACAACAACAACAACAACAACAACAACAACAACAACAACAACAACAACAATAATAATAATAATAATAATAATAATAATAATAATAATAAAATAATACACAAAGCAAGTGATGCACAATGCAATTGCTCACCACTCGCCAACCGATGCCCAGCCAGTCCCCGAGCAGCGGCCCCCCCGGCCAGCTTTCCCCAGTTTATGTACTGAGCGTGATGTCACATGGTATGGAATGTCCCTTTGGCCAGTTTGGCTGTGCCCCCTCCCAGCTTCTTGTGCACCTCCAGCCTTCTCAGTCGGTAGAGCATGGGAAGCTGAAAAGTCCTTGACTAGTGTAAGCACTGCTCAGCAACAACTAAAACATCGGTGCATTATCAACTTTGTTCTCACCCTAAATCCAAAACACAGCACTGTACCAGCTACTAGGAAGGAAATTAACTCTATCCCTGCTGAAACCAGGAGAGAAGGTAACATAAAACATATAAAAATGTTCAAGACATATGTGAATGAGGTTATTTTAATAACCACTTATATGCTTTAAATGAAACAAAACTCTTTACAGAAGTAGCATATTTAGTACAAGGATCAGGACACCAAATTTTCCTTTTGTAGGTGTCCGAGCTATGGCTACCTACTGTATTCTAAACTAAGCAGTTATTTTCCACTTTGGGGTTGGTTTGGGGTTTTTTCTGCAACTTAGAGATTTTTCTTGGGCTGGGGAGGGAATTCTGCCAACTGTCCAGATAGCTGAGCTAATCATGAGTCTACTATACTAAAGGCAGGCAGCCCAAAGATTACAGCTGCAGATCTACAGCCCAGTTATGAGAGTTTTCACCTGTAACCTTAGCGTGTGGATTCGCCAGGCTCTTTGATGGTGTCCTGCAATATTTCTCAATAGCCCAAGACTGAAGAATATAATATCCATTTGACACTTCAAAGAGAATTTAAGCAGGGTAAACTGCAAAAACCTGTGTTCGGCCAGGAAACCAAATTCGGTGATGTTATATTTGCAGACTGCAGGAAATCTTCCTTTAGCTGGGGAGGAAATAAAAATCCTAATGTCTCATTTATGTCTCCTGACCAGAACAATCTTAGTTGTGCAATTCTACGTTGCTCTCAGTCAAACATCTGACTTGATTAACTTCCTGATCTGTAAAACTACTACTTACCTCTGGATCTACCTAAGTTTCTCATTCAAACATAGTGCCATTGCAAGCCCTCCTAGGTCTGCCAAAGTCACAAACACATGGAAAAAACCTCCTGAATCCTAAGAAAGACTTTATCCTGTTCTGATTCACTTAGTCAACTTTACTACATTTAAACTCCCTCTGCTCTCCGCTGCTTGCTGCAGTGAGCAAAGGAGTTAAGAAGCTAAACAAAATGAATATGTAGTTGTTTCACAAGGTTATAATGGAAACTTCAAAATAATGAGATCAGATATGTTCCAATATACCCTAAAACCACTACTGCCATAACCACGATGGGTGAACACATTGAAATTTGAGGCTAAATTGTGTGACTAATTCTGAGTTTATTGAAATGAACAAGGACAATTGAGGTGCTACTTTCTCTCCCAGATACACAATCAATTTTAGAAGGGCTGCAACACCTTTATCATCAGCTTTTAAGCTGTAAATTGCATCAGAGATTAGGCTTTTCATTTTGTCGATTGTTACTGTTAGGCACCTTGACTCCTTGTGTAGATAGTAAAAAAAAAAAAAAGAAAGTGTTTGCCTTTTAACACAGTCCGCTACTGCATAAAAACCAGAAACAGTCTGAGGTTTTGGCACTAGGACACTCTTTGGCACATTTCTAGGTATGTTTCATATCTTTTTTTATCATTAATCACATTCATAGTTTGCTTTTTATTTGCCTGTTTCTGACCTCACACAACTAGCTCAGCCACATAACCTGGCTAAAATGTTGGGAAATGCTTTTGACAAGAATGTTCTTTAGCCTGGAGGGCAAGCCATCCTCTCAGTATGTTAGAGAGATGGTTTTAAACACCTGAAGACAAGGAGGTCCTAAAATTCATGCCTCCCACTTCCTGAGTGAGTATGCAACACACAGTGCTGGGTTATTATGGTAAAGGTATGCATTGCCATTTACTTCTCAAGAGAGCCAGTCTTACACCAGTAGGTTCTGATTTAACAAGGAGTTCAAGGTGGGATCAATTTTAAGCGAATTTAAGTCATCAATAGGTCCCTTTACTCTCACTGGCAAGGTACAAGCTTAAAAAGACTGAGTCTACAGATGGAGGTCTTCAATCTATTTATTGAAATTATGGGGATCTTGCTTTAAAATAATTCCCCTCCCCCCAACTTTATTGGGGGTATTTTCATCTAAAATACATGCAAAATGTTGTTTAAATAAGGAAGGCTATAAATTTGCAGATATTCCAGACTTCCATATTTAAAGGCTGGTGACCTAAATGATCTCTTAGTTTACCGGCTTCCTTTTCTACATGCAAATCCAACAGCTATCAGAATTACGCCCACTTAGTTTCACTAAAACTCTTGGTATTGCTGTACTGCCAATAATAACAACAACAAAGTCAGTAATACTGAGGGGGACAAAATTTGCCACTCCAGACACAGAAGGAGTCTTTTTAAATCTGCCTTACGCAGTGGGTATAGCAGTAAAAAGAAGTATTATTAATGTGAAAGTTAAGGCTTGGGGAAAAGTTTGGAAGGGAGCAGTTGCGACCTGGTGAGTCTTTCAAATGACTCGCTTGTAAGTGTCTCCTGCAGGCTTAGTGGGCATGTACCCTAGGCTCATTTAATGCTACTCTAGAGCTCTGTTGACTATAATAGGAGCTTAGACCCATAGGCCACATGTGGACACCTCTGTGGAGGCATGTTCCTTTATCTGTCTCAATCAAAAGCAGAATCTCAGTATCACATACCACCCATGGCAATGGGACTCCACCGTGTTTCTTATCAACTGGGTGTTGTTAGCAAAAATAAACATCCTGGTGGGTTACTTAAAGGTTTCAGCTTTGATGCTCTTGGTCTGATATCTCAACAACAGGTCATTCTCTGAATTACGTCAGGTTACATATCTCACTGACAATTGAAATTCCTTAAAGACTAATTTATTTAAAATATATAGGACCAGGACCATGCAAGAATCAGATTCAGGAACTGTTCAGAGCAGGTATTCATGCTCTAGTTCATTAAGATGAGTTTTGTCTAGAAAAGCTTATAGTAACAGGCCCTGCAGCAGCAAGCACCTCTTGGCACAAACACCTTTTGGCACATCCACGGCCAAAAAAACCAGAAGTCATGCACCTTTCAAGGCCCCGGTAAAAAAAAAAAAACTAGCCGTAGACTCTAACCATGAGAACCCTCATTAGACATTGGTTTGGAGGAAATATTGAAAGGAACTGCTCTTCTCCCCTTTCTGAACCTGGAATGTTTTGAATATGTTTGTTCTAGAGCAGTATGTCATAATTTTCATTTGATAATGATTCTCAGAAAAGAAATAAATTTCAAGTTCCATTTAGACATTACAAGAAAACCCCACAGTTTCGTTGACCTAATATATTTTATGAAAAACTAATAATTTCAAAAATGAATATCATTCTTTGAGTTGGCTCCATTTATTTTTATTTCCTTGTGAACTTTTCTTCACAGAATACAGGGATGGAATTAATTTTAAGAGATCATCTGCTTCATCTGGAGTAAGTTCATTTAATTATCCTGATAAAATGGAGTTCTTTTCAAAAGCAAAAATTTGAAAATATTAACACTTTTTTGATTCATTTTAGAATAAAAATTTTAGTTAATTTTTTACTGAACATACTGGTATTATTACATTACTGTTACTATATTCCTATGATTTACTGAATATAGAAAAATCAGCATAAATTTTGGATAACAAAACTGCAATTTTTAATTGAGGAAAAAAAAGGTTTTGGTCAGGAGTTTTTTGATGACTTTTTAATTTATGTTTCTTGCATCAGCTTTAAATGAATATTCTGGCACTTTCACAAGTAGGTCTGCTCTCATCAAGCTTTAACTAAAAGTAATATTGAATAATATTCTCAGGAAAGGACTTTTCGCATTGTTGTCTATATTTGTCAACCCCATTACATCCCAGCAACTTGCAAGTATTAATGGACTCAGTTTAACACTCTCCTACTGAGGTACCAGCTTCGTTTTATACGTGAGTAATTGAGATGCAGAGATTAATTGATTTGCTTAAAGTCATGGGGGAAGTCTCCAGCACAGCTAAGAACTTGTCCCAGACTTTTGTGTTTTCATCCAATAGAACCTTGACTTAGACTGTGATGGTAACTTTTTTAAAATCGGTGGTAGAAAGTTATTCCATTTTACATTGTCCATATAATCCTTATAAACTGTATATATGAGGTTTTTTTTGTTGTAAGCTTGCTTCAGAGTTTTACAGCATCAAAGCATGTGTTCAACATATGTACAATATGAAGGAGTGGAGTGACTAATAATAAACACAACTAACAGCTCACGCATATGTAGTTTGCAAAGAAAGAAATATTTATAAAGTAGGAAATTAGGCTAGATTTAGTTTATGAAACATTTAATTCCTTTGGTATATCATCCATGGCACTGAATGGGATGTTCTCAAAAGAGCTGGAAGAGCTGGCTGATATGATTGCAAGGTCACTCACAGTTATCTATAAACAGTCATTGTGATGTGTCCCACAAAGATTAATATTATGCCCATCTTGATGACAGTGATGATGGAGAATGCAGGGAACTGAAGGCATATCCAGCAATTCAGGAACTGGAAGAATCATGGAGCAAATCCTCCTGCAATCCATTTCCAAACATGCAAAGGAGAAGGTAATCAGGAACACTGAATACGGATATATCAAGGGCTATTTTAGCCTGGTGAGGAGGAAGCTAGGATGGGATTTGGTTGCAGTCTTCATCTTCTTAAGTGAGTTATAAAGACAATGGTGCCAAATACTTCTCAGCAGTCTGCTGCTAAAAACAAGAGGTAATGACCACAAATTGAGGGTCAACAGATTCAGGTTGTACATTAGAAAAAAAGAGAAAACCCTTCACTAAGAGGATAGTGCAGTGCTGGAACAGATCATCCAAAAAGGTAGTGGTATCTCACCCGTGGAGGATTTTAGGATTTAGTGAGGTAAAACAATAGTTGATCTCATCTACTGCTGGACACATTACACTGATGTGCGGGAGGTTGGACTGGAGACCTCTAGAGGTCCATTCCTAGCAACATTTCTATCATCCTAGCAGTCATTTGGCTTGGGATTTGTGCAAGTACATCAGACAGCATCCAGACACAAATGGATGGGAAAGAAAATAGACACAAAGGTTCTAAGAACGTTCTTAGAAGGACCGAATAATTCTTGATGCTGATAGAAACATTTTTTGATGAGAGATAGCTGCCTTTACAGAATGATTAATTTACAAGAGTGGTTCCCAGATCTCCCAACCTGTTTGATAGAAGAATATCAGTTGATCTTTTCCATTTTATTTCAATATTGTGCCTGCTGACCTGAAGGCCCTTTTAGATGGCTGCAGGAAACAACTTAGAAGTTTTCTTCTAAATGCTGGTAAATCTGCCAAAATATCTTAGAATACTACCAGTAAAGGATGTTACAGCAAAGATGTGAATGACTAAAATAACTATAGCAAATAGAGTTTTCATCTCTTCACTTTACTGTTTTATTGCTATGAGTATTACTGAACCATTAGGGAAATGCAGTTAGGGATACTTTCTGAATTGCGTTTCTTCCTGAATGGTCATTATAGCAAATTAAACAAAAATAACATCTGAAGGTAAATAAGGAAGCTGCTTTGGACAGGCTTTCATGGATCCCTCCCCCAAGATGTGGGACAACTCTGGTGACCGCATGGAATATCCAAGTCTGCTAAGAGAGGCTGAAGTTGCCTCCTAGGACAGCAAAAGTGTTGGGAGTAGCCTCTGGGAGCCTTTGAGAGTAGCAGCGAAGAAGCTACTGCCTCTTATTCTCAGAGAATACAGAGAACAGAGAGCCAGAATAGGCTTGACAAATGATTGTCAAAATGACAGGCTGGGGCAATGACAGTCACAGGAATGAGGCAAGATTTTACTCTTCAAGCCCACCAACAGAGCACTTGCAAGGAAAAAGTAAAGGGCATACATTAAATTAGGGTCAATAGGTCTGATCTTGTTTGCTATCTCCTGCTATGGAGTAGGAGAAGCTGCAAAACCAGAGAAGGGATGTACCCAAAAATGACCCAGGAGAAGTGCAAGGACTGGGGACAAAATGTGTGCTGAGCTCAAAAATGTCATGTTGCAGCCCCAGACACCATCATATGGGTAGCACGTAGGCTGAGCATTGTGAAAGAAGCTTACACTATATCTGTTTTTAAAAGAAATTCAATTTCCACACTTGTCAATCCAGTGTTGTACACCAGCTTCTAACCACAAACACATAAATGCAGTGTAATCATTTTTTGAAAGATGTTACATGTAAACCTGTCAGAAGGAGCTTTGATATCTCTGATTTTTAAGCACAGTTTGCATTTTTTAATGCAATAAATAAATACAACATAACTGACTGCAAAAACTGTAGTTAAGAGGAAAGCTTCAATAAGACTTGATAAAAAGAGTGAATATACAAGAAGCTTGGAAATGTCTGTCGTGTGTTTATAGTAGCTAGGTTCTTCCAGAAACACAACAGAAGATACCAACAGCTTAATTCTCAATTGCTAGCACATACATTACGCTTCTGAGATGAGATGTCTTTCTTAGCGGGTATGTCTGAGTGCACAATATATCCTCAAAGAGGACAAGAGTTTCTTTCAATTATCCCAAACCTGTCCTGTGTGTATGAAAGAAGGTGGAAAAAGGTGTACAGCAAAATCTATCCCCATATTTAACTTGCAGCAATAGAAGTATCAGATTTTTTTGGAGTGAAGCACTGGCATACTTAACCCAGGGGGTATGTGAATTCACAATACTGAACTTGGTTGCAGCAACAGTTGTCAGAAAAGACTCATGGAAAGCTGATCTCGCCTTAGGGCTGCTGGCTGAACTTCATGCCTGTTGAGACATGGTTTCCACAGTTTTGTGGTTATCTTGACCAGGGGAACTACAGGCCAGTCAGTCTCACCTCTGTGCTTGGGAAGACCATGGAACAGATCCTCCTGGAAGCTATGCTAAGGCACATGGAGGACAGGGAGGTGATTTGAGACAGCCAGTATGGCTTCACCAAGGGCAAGTCCTGCCTGACTAACCTAGTGGCCTTCTGTGATGGAGTGACTACATCAGTGGACATGGGAAGGGCTACAGATGTCATCTATCTGGACCTCTGTAAGGCCTTTGACATGGTCCCCCACAACATCCTTCTCTCTCAACTGGAGAGGTATGGATTTGATGGGTGGGCTGTCCAGTGGGTGAGGAATTGGTTAGATGGTCGCTGAGGGACATGGTTTAGTGGGCATGGGGGTGTTGGGTTGATGGTTGGACTTGATGATCTTAGAGGTCTTTTCCAACCTTAATGATTCTATGATTCTATGATTCTATCCAGAGGGTAGTCATCAACGGCTCAATGCCCAGATGGAGATTGGTGACAAGTGGCGTCCCACAGGGGTCCGTACTGGGACTGGTACTGTTTAATATCTTCATCAATGACATAGACAGTGGGATTGAGTGCACCCTCAGCAAGTTTGCAGATGACACCAAGCTGTGTGGTGCGGTCGACATGCCAGAGGGACGGGATGCCATCCAGAGGGACCTGGACAAGCTCAAGAAGTGGGCTTGTGTGAACCTCATGAGGTTTAACAAGGCCAAGTGCAAGGTCCTGCCCCTGGGTCGGGGCAACCCCCGATATCACTACAGGCTGGGGGATGAAGGGATTGAGAGCAGCCCTGCCGAGAAGGACTTGGGGGTACTGGTGGATGAAAAGCTGGACATGAGCCGGCAATGTGTGCTCGCAGCCCAGAAGGCCAATCGTGTCCTGGGCTGCATCAAAAGCAGCGTGGCCAGCAGGTCGAGGGAGGGGATTCTGCCCCTCTACTCTGCTCTGGTGAGACCCCACCTGGAGTACTGCATCCAGCTCTGGAGCCCTCAGCATAAGAAAGACACGGACCTGTTGGAATGGGTCCAGAAGAAGGCCATGAAAATGATCAGGGGGCTGGAACACCTCTCCTATGAAGAAAGGCTGAGAGAGTTGGGGTTGTTCAGCCTAGAGAAGAGAAGGCTTTGGGGAGACCTTATTGCAGCCTATCAGTACTTCAAGGGGGCTTATAAAAAAGATGGCGGCAAACTTTTTAGCAGGGCCTGTTGCGACAGGAGAAGGGGGAATGGCTTTAAACTAAAGGGGGGTAGATACAGACTAGATAGAAGGAAGAAATTTTTTCCGCTGTGGGTGGTGAAACACTGGCACAGGTTGCCCAGAGAGGTGGTGGATGCCCCATCCCTGGAAACATTCCAGGTCAGGTTGGACGAGGCTCTGAGCAAGCTGATCTAGTTGAAGATGTCCCTGCCCACGGCAGGGGTGTTGGCCTAGATGACCTTTAGAGGTCCCTTCCAACCTAAATGATTCTATGATTCTATGATCTTCAGTGAGATAAAGCTGCTATTTGTTGAAACAAAAACAGGAGTTGTTACATTATGACTGCTTTTTTTTTTCTTACAATTCCAATCAGATCATAGAATCAAAGAATCATAGAATCATAGAATCATTTAGGTTGGAAAAGACCTTTAAGATCAACAAGACAAACTCTTAACCTAGCACTGCCAAGTCCACCACTAAACCATGTCCCTAAGCACCACATCTACATATCTTTTAAATACTTCCAGGGATGGTGACTCAATCACTTCCCTGGGCAGCCTGTTCCAACACTTGACAACCCTTTCGGTGAAGAAATGTTTCAATCTAACCCTCCCCTGGCACAACTTGAGGCTGTTTCCTCTTGTCTTATCACTTGTTACTTGTGAAAAGAAACCAACACCCACCTCTCTAACGAGGTCAGACTGACAGGTCTGTAGTTCCCTGCATCCTCCTTCCGGCCCTTCTTGTAGATGGGCATCAGTGGGATCTCCCAAGTTAGCCAGGACTGCTGATAAAGGATGGAAAGTGGCTCCACCAGCTCCCTCTGTACCCTTGGGTGGATCCCATCCAGCCCCATAGACTTGTGTGTGTCTAAGTGGTGTAGCAGGTCGCTAACCATTTCCCCTTGAATTATGGGGGCTTCATTATACTCCCCGTCCCTGCCTTCCAGCTCAGGGGGCTGGGTACCCAGAGAACAACTGGTCTTACTATTAAAGACTGAGGCAGAGAAGGCATTAAGTACCTCAGCCTTTTCCTCAGCCTTTGTCACTATGTTTCCCCCCATATCCAATAAAGGATGGAGAGTCTCCTTAGCCCTCCTTTTGTTGTGCATGTATTTATAGAAACATTTTTTATTGTCTTTTACGGCAGTAGCCAGATTAAGTTCTAGTTGGGCTTTGGCCCTTCTAATTTTCTCCCTGCATAACCTCACAACATCCTTGTATTCCTCCTGAGTTGCCTGTCCTTTCTTCCAGAAGTCATAAACTCTCCTTTTTTTCCTGAGTTCCAGCCCAAGCTCTCTGTTCAGCCAGGCCAGCCTTCTTCCCCATCAGCTCGTCTTTTGGCACATGGGAATGGCCTGCTCCTGTGCCTTTCAGATTTCCTTCTTGAAGAATGTCCAGCCTTCCTGGATTCCTTTGCCCTTCAGGACTGCCTCCCAAGGGACTCTGTCAAGCAGTCTTCTAAACAGGCCAGTCTGCCCTCCAGAAGTCCAAGGTGGCAGTTCTGCTAACCCTGTTCCTTACTTCTCTGAGAATTGAAAACAGTCAATTCGTGATCACTATGCCCAAGACAGCCTCCAACCACCACATCACCTACATGTCCTTCTCTGTTCACAAACAACAGGTCCAGTGGGGTGGCTTCCCTAGCTGGCTCACTCACCAGCTGTGTCAGGAAATTATCTTCCACACACTCCAGGAACCTCCTAGACTGTTTCTTCTCTGCTGTATTGTATTTCCAGCAGAGATCTGGTAAGTTGAAGTCCACAACGAGAACAAGGGCTAGCGATTGTGAGACTTCTGCCAGCTGCTTATAGAATATTTCATCTGCCTCTTCATCCTGGTTGGGTGGTCTATAACAGACTCCCACCATTATATCTGCCTTGTTGGCCTTTCCCCTGATTCTTACCCATAAACAACCCTATTGTTACCATCATTAAGCTCTAGACAATCAAAACACTCCCCAACGTACAGGGCTGCACCACCGCCTCTCCTTCCTTGCCTATCCCCTCTGAAGAGCTTATAGCCATCCATTGCAGCACTCCAGTTGTGTGAGTCATCCCAGCATGTTTCCATGTTGGCAACTATATCATAGTTTTCCTGCTGCACGATGGCTTCTAGCTCCTCCTGTTTGTTGCCCATGCTGCGTTCATTGGTGTAGATGCACTTCAGTTGGGCTACTGATCCCTCCACCTTTACTGGGGGACAAGCCCTAATTCCTACGTGACCATTCTCAGGTGCTTCCGTGGTTTGTAACACATCCATAACCCTTACATCTTTGCTGCCACATGGATCACCATCCCCTGCCTCCACTGAGATGGCAGACTGAAGGACCTCGCTAGCACACCGTCCCTCAAACATTGGCTTGCCACCCCCAGGCTTATGTCTAGCGAGTCTGGTTTTATCCCTTTCCCCCTTCAAATCTAGTTTAAAGCTCTTTCAAAGGCTAATCATAATTAAGCAAATTCATTCAAAAGGATATTACTGTTAATGAGAACTGAATACATTCTACTCTCAATAAATCCTTATGCATGCCTAAAATCCCACTCTGATATATAGCCTCAGTTAGCAATTGCAGAAACATTAAACTTTATACCAGGGAGTTGCTCTGAACTCTTTCCATCTAGTCAAAATGCCAGACTTCTTTGACAGATGTACTCCCAACCTCTGACAGAGACAGCTTGTTTTAGGAACATCTACTTCCTTTGCAACCGAGACCTACACAGATAACCTGATAGAAGTAATATCATCAATCTACATATAGCATGTGCTAAAAGGTACTGATCACATTCACATGGATGTGATACAGTCAGGTGTGGCTCACGGTGACTTCAAGTGCAATCGTGCAAGTCCCTGTGTTCCTCTAGACCTTCAGGACTGGAGACTGTTTCAGTCTAAATGATCTTATGTTTGTTCATTTTCTCCATGGAAAATGAATGCTATGCCAGGATACATGGAGAAATCCCTTATGCAGTTTTCAAATTGCATTTAGGTTTTCCAGGTTTCATGGTCTTTCTGAATGTTGATCCTGGATTATGTATGTGCTTGAAAGTTGTGTAGCACTGGCCTGCTCTCCCTGATGGTGTTTGTACCTTGAAAGTAATAAGAGGTATTTATTTCAAGCAGTTTGTGGCAGGGTAATGAGAGGCTAGGGAGCATAAAATTCAATTATGTGAAGTGTGTTATGTATGTGTGTTTTCATGATTTGTATTGATTCACGTGCATGACAGATTGGTTATAAATTGGGTAATGTATTGGCTTGTAAATGAAATATATTGGATTGCAGGAGCGTATTAGGTGGTGTATTGAATTCTCAGGGCCACTATGACATTTTATTTGTGGGTGTAAAGAATCTCTGTTATTGTGTGTGTGTGTCTGGTATAATTGCTTTACAGGGGTGATACCTGGGTCATTTATGGGAATATGTTGGCACCACAATACGTCAGGTCACCGACTGCCCTTGCCATCATTGAAGTGAAAGGATGAGTCTGTCTCTCAGAGCGTGAACAGCCTCCTCCCAAGCCCACGGTCACAGCTAGCACAGCCTTGTCAACCTCACAAGGAAGACATCTGCTGGTGTATAGATTGACATACCAAGCACCCTTCAGGTCTAAATCTGGATCATGTTCTTTTTAGATAGCATCAAAGCCACCACCACAAAAACAAACAAACAAAAAAACCACAATCAAAAGAAAAAACCCAAAACCACAAAGAAAAACCCCCAAAAAACTTTCTTATGTAGTCACTAAGTGTACTACTACTCATACATGGACATCCATCTGAAGAGAAAATGCAAACGAACAAATTCTAGTAAGGAATGAGTAGGAAGTGGGGAATTTTCAAGGTGAAAATGTGGAAAAAATGTTGTTACCTTCCTTTTACAAAAATACCTCTTATGGTCTGCAGATAGATTAAGACAATTTGTCTCTTTGCACTGATGTTTTTGGCTAGCGAAAATGCAGAGGCAAATGCTAAAAAGTTTGTTTCTTCTAGAGTGAGAAGTGGAAAGAAGATTTATTTCACCTTATTATTTATACTACTTCTTATAGTTGCAAAAGTATTTCAATAATCTTTATAGAGCTCAATTATACCATAGCCAATTGATATAAGTTATTTCAGTACTTTTTAATATGCAGTTTAAAATCTCCAGTGTAGAATATTCTTAATGCACGGCATAAAATATATAGCAATCTCTTTTAACATAACTAAGTCCTGGCTTCATTTTGTGGCTGAAATGCAGAAAGGATAAAGATTGAGTTTGTATTGGTCTATAGAGATGTTTACCTCACTTCAGCTGAAGTTCTGTCAGTATTTGCACTTGTAATTTGGCAACGAGGTCTTGCACTGATCTGTGTTTACTTATGTTTCAGGAAATAATTATTTCTCCTGGTCTTGGTTTTTGGCTGTTCTTGGCGGTGTGAAATTCTATGCTTTGTGTGTGGAGGTTAGGTATGTTCATCAAAGTACCTCCTCTAAGCTTTAGCTTCTGAGGATCAGGTGTTCAGTTAACTTATAACACAGCTACAGTAGTGTGCAAGTGGCAATTATGAATCTACTTTCCTTATGGGGTGTACTTGAGCTGGAGATTTACCACCTTTAAATTATTCTGTGGGATTCAAATCTTGGCATCAGTATTTACCTACCTGATATCTCCTTTGGCATCTCATCCTTTAGACAAGCTTCTGTGGAAGAACATGAGTGGAGGCAACACTTGTGCTAGGAGATGTTTCTTGTACTAACCAAATGTATTCATGAGTTTCCAAATACGTGGTGATGAACACTTTACAATACTGGTTTTCATATAACAATCGGGAAACAGTCATAGTGTAAGGTGATGGAATATAATTTTTCCTCTGTGGAGGAAATATTGTATATAGGTCTCAAGAGATGAAGCTTCCAAAAATGAAGGGCAAGTTTCCAAAAAATTACAAGGTAATTACGAGGTAGGGTGTAAAGATGTTTAGGTAAAATAACATGTCCGTACTGCACTGAATAGTGCCTTGTAGAGGTGCTAGTTGCCAAAATTAGTCCAAAACTGCAAGGCTGCTTGAACGCTTATGATTTGTCATGATGACATGACTATTCCCCTTCTGGGGCTCTTGGAGTCCCACTACCCAGGTCCTTTGCATGCCACAGTCTGAGGTGCTGTGTGCTCTTTGTATTGGTTTCTTCTGCTGTGTAGATCTGCCACCAGACGCTGTGCATACCAAGTCTCTAAAGTTGAAAGAAGCTTTGAATTTCGTGAACACAGAGTGGTAATCTACGCCTCCTGTCTTCAGTACTGTCACTCTTTTGAATTTTCATCCACATGTGTTATGAACCTGCAGTATACAACCCCTGAGCAAGACAACCTGTCAACACAGGATTCTTGTGGCTGGACTACAAGCTGATGCCAGACCCTGAGGCTGCATGCATCTCTCCTGAGTCACCTGTACAAAGGAAAGTTATAGTCATAATGAAATAGCAACCCGTAGCAGTGGTGTGTAACTTGAATAGCTGGCTTAAGTATGCTTAGCTGTCTAATGCTTTCTGAAATAAGATTTCTTCAGACTAACAATATTTTCACAGACAAGCAGGAAGAAGACAGACAGCCTGACGTTTTGCAGCAAATTAAAAGCCAAGTAGTCTTTAGGGTTGGAATATTCACCTACATAAACATGGTGAAATGAAATGTTCTTAGTACAATTATTTTGTCTGAGACTACTAGCCAAGGTACTACACATTTTATATGAGTAATAAGATATTCCCAAAGATTTTCCTGCCAGACCACCAGGACCAGGTGTGAAAATAATAGGAACAGCCACAAGGCAGGAGGATGAAGGTAGCATTGATAAGTTAAATATTCTTTCTTCAATGAATGTGAAACATCTATGCAACACCCATGTTGAATTTTTGACTAGTGTTTTTTTCTGAACAGAGAAGAAATGTCACCATATCTTCCCTTTGCACCTGCCTTGCCTTTCTCATCTTCCTGTTTTGCATCTGGTCAAGGTGCACCATGGCATGAGATCTTCCAGCTGACAACTCTTCACTCATGTTTTTCAGAGTTCATTAAAGCACTGTTTGACATTTTTCCACTGTAGAAGTACCTGTCCCACCATACGGTCCTAGCTGCACTGAGACACATTGTGAGCTATAGGATGTTGAACGCTTTTGTGGGTAGAGGTGGATAATATGCTTACATTGCTAAATATATACTTTAAAATTTCCTAATTTATGAAAATCATCTCCCAGAAGTTAAATAACAACTGCATTTCCAAAAAGGCTGAAAGGATTAAAAATTGATCAATTTTCTAATGTACTCCCAAAGGCAAACTTATCAATTTCTGGGTTTTTTTTTTTAATCTGTTTTTTTTTATAAGTAATTTCTGAGTTTCTGCTTACCTGCAGTATTCAATTCCCTGCATTCTCTGTGAAAACACGTTCTTTAAAAGCAGAAACTGAAACTGGACAAATGAATCTGGTAGATGTAAGATATTAGGAAATTTTGACATGTTGTGGTCATTGAGTGTTAGTGTGAAAAGGTCGCTGTATCCTTGTAATATATTTCTAAATGTTTCAAGTTAGGAACTGAGAGATGTCATAAGTTAAAAGCAGCGTCATAGCTTATGACTCACACACTACAAAATATAAGCCAGTATCAGTGTATTTTCCTCAAGTGATTTCCTAACGGTGTTTGTGAAAGGGGTGGATAATTCTGGGAGTAAAAAGCTGTTTTATCTCTTCATCACTATTTGCCAGAGTGAGGTGAACTGCGTGTTTTAATTTGAGAATTACTTTGTTACTGGGTGGAGAGGCAGCTTTTCAATTTAGCTCTAACCCTGCAGCAGGGACTTTCACTGAACTTCTCTTCAACATCTCTTATATCTGGCAGCAGTGAAGAAGAATATTATTATGGAGGTGGCCACTCTGTTGGACTGATGTCCTGTGAAAACACAGCTGAAGAGTCATGTGTTGCAAATGGCTATAATCTCAACCTGCATCTTTCTGGACCTGTTTTCTGGGGACCTGTTGTCCATGAGCTCTCATGGGACTACGTTTTCTATATCTGAGTGACAGATAAGAGAACTGTTTCCTAGTCCTATCCCTTTTCTTTCACTTCTTAATCCTGGCAAACATGGTGTCCCACAGCCCAAATATTTAATGAGAATTAAAAAATAAAGGTGATATACTTGTTAAAGTAACAATGTCAAGGACAGCTGGGAGTCCTGTTGTCTAATTGAGCTGAGAAGCAGATATCTCTCTAGACTGCCCTTAAGGATGATGGGGAGAACTGGACTTCTCTAGGAAGTGATGCATCCCCTAATTTAGACTCTTGCTTTGGGTCTGGAGATGGTGTCCTCCAGAGGTGCGTTTCTCTCTTACCATTAACAAGACAGGAAGACAAATTATTAACACAAAAGAGCCACCTGAGTTTTAGACTGTTAAAGTTAGGTAAAAATCTCATGATCAACCATACACTCATTCACTAATGTCCTGAAAGACTAAACATCAAATCATAGAATCATAGAATCATAGAATCATTGAGGTTGGAAAAGACCTCTAAGATCATCGAGTCCAACCGTTGACCCAACACCACCACCCACTAAACCATGTCCCTAAGTGCCTCATCTACACATCTTTTAAATACCTCCAGGGATGGGGACTCAACCACTTCCCTGGGCAGCCTCTTCCAATGTTTAAACACTCTTTCAGTAAAGAAATTTTTCCTTACATCCAATCTAAACCTCCCCTGGCGCAACTTGAGGCCATTTCCTCTCATCCTATCGCTTGTTACTTGGGAGAAGAGACCGACACCCACCTCACTACAACCTCCTCTCAGGTAGTTGTAGAGAGCGATGAGGTCTCCCCTCAGCCTCCTCTTCTCCAGGCTAAACAACCCCAGTTCCCTCAGCCGCTCCTCATCAGACTTGTTCTCCAGACCCTTCACCAGCCTCGTTGCCCTTCTCTGGACACGCTCCAGCTCCTCGACGTCCTTCTTGTAGTGAGGGGCCCAAAACTGAACACAGTATTCGAGCCTGTGCGGCCTCACCAGTGCCGAGTACAGGGGCACGATCACTTCCCTACTCCTGCTGGCCACACTCTTTCTGATACAGGCCAGGATGCCCTTGGCCTTCTTGGCCGCCTGGGCACACTGCCGGCTCATGTTCAGCCGGCTGTCGACCAACACCCCCAGGTCCTTTTCCGACAGGCAGCTTTCCAGCCACTCTTCCCCAAGCCTGTAGCGCTGCATGGGGTTGTTGTGGCCAAAGTGCAGGACCCGGCACTTGTCCTTGTTGAACCTCATACAGTTGGCCTTGGCCCATCGATCCAGCCTGTCCAGGTCCCTCTGCAGAGCCTTCCTACCCTCCTCCAGCAGAGCAACACTCCCGCCCAACTTGGTGTCATCTGCAAACTTCCTGAGGGTTCACTCAATCCCCTCGTCCAGATCATTGATAAAGATATTGAACAAGACCGGCCCCAAAACTGAGCCCTGGGGAACACCGCTCGTGACCGGCCGCCAACTGGATTGAACTCCATTCACCACAACTCTCTGCGCCCGGCCGTCCAGCCAGTTTTTGACCCAGCGCAGAGTCCACCTGTCTAAGCCGTGAGCCGCCAGCTTCTCGAGGAGAATGCTGTGGGAGACGGTGTCAAAGGTCTTGCTGAAGTCCAGGTAGACCACATCCACAGCCTTTCCCTCATCCACTAGGCGGGTCACCTGGTCATAGAAGGAGATCAGGTTGGTCAAGCAGGACCTACCTCTCATGAACCCGTGCTGGCTAGGCCTGAATCCCTGGTTGTCCCGCTCATGCCTTGTGAGCGCCCTCAAGATGAACCGCTCCATAATCTTCCCCAGCACCGAGGTCAGGCTGACAGGCCTGTAGTTCCCCGGATCCTCCTTCCGGCCCGTCTTGTAGATGGGCGTCACATTGGCAAGCCTCCAGTCGTCCGGGACCTCCCCTGTTAACCCGGACTGCTGACAAATGATGGAGAGTGTCTTGGCCAGCACCTCCGCCAGCTCCCTCAACACTCTTGGGTGGATCCCATCTGGCCCCATAGACTTGTGAGCGTCCAGGTGGCGTAGCAGGTCGTTGACTGCTTCCTCTTGGATTACGGGGGGTTCATCCTGCTTGCTGTCCCTGTCTTCCAGCACAGACTGGAATAAGACTAAGAGGAAACTGGAAGGTTTTCTGACATTTTCTGCTCCCTCAAGGGTTAACCTGTTAAAAAACCCCAAAAACATAAAGGCAGTGCTTTTTTTTAAATAGTTTAACTACATTTTAGGTCAAAATTTTGTTTTGGTGACTTTTTAGTTCTAAATTTGCTGGTGAAGTACAAAACAAACATCATTATGACAGTGAAAATGGCTGCACAGAGATGTATATTCTTTCCTTTCTGTCTTTTTCTGCAGAATTCTCCTGTAAGACTGCAGGCAAACTTTTTTCTCACTTCCCTGTGATTTTATGTCTCTCATATTTGGGGTCCTTCCTGAGGGAAAGAATGGATCCAATTTTTCAAAGGGACAAATTTGACTCTGGGCAACCCAAAGCAAATCAGAGATCATCTTTGAAAAGATCCAAGGATATTACTTACTCAGTGCAGTTGACACACTGAGAAGTGTACTGTCATTGTAACTTCTCCTGGAGGCTCAGGGTCATCCTGCAGAACCTCATCTGCTCTAGCTCAGTGGAGAGGTATTCATGAATACTGGCCTTCTAGATTGCTTGTGAAGACCAGCAAAACTGAAAGGAATGCTGTTTCAGAGAGGGATCTCAAATATGAGTAAATCTACAGTTAGGTGTTACTACCACAGAAGAAGCACCATTGCTGCACATAGTAGCTCATACTATAGTGTTTTGCATGACTTTACTACCATCTGGAAGTTTCACAGGAACTCAAAGGAACACTGCTTTATAAGAGGAATGAAAACATACCAATTTTCACTCAACTGATTCACAGAGACTCCAAACTATGCATTTCTCCTCCCTTTCCACAGTTTATTATTCCCCTTCTGATTCTTTCACTGCTCACGGTGAGGTGCAGCGTTGGAAGTTAATATCAGCTTGCATTGCATGTTGTTTCATGTAAAGCATATTCTTAGCAATTACTTTGGACTCTAATTGAGCTGAACTAAATAATGATGTGTTAACTCGGTTTGTTTGCTATGACTCAAGGATTTACAATAGATAACCCATTTAGGGGTTAAGGTGCCTGTGCTAATTGTTTTCCTGAACAATACATCTTTCAGTCACCTTTTCCATTATCGAGGTAGATTAACTCCATTGTCTTTGAAAGTAATTGACACTACTCTTCACTCTTCTATCATCTCATAATAATGTCAGCGTAAATACAACAAGAGGTAATTAAATCAGCAAAGGGGATAAATTCTGCATGCTGTGCAAACAAAAATGAAAAATCCAGGGACATTTAGTCAATAGTACTATGAGCTTAATCATATCATAAGATACAATAATAGGGATATTATCCAGCTTTGTTTGCAATTTATTTTCCCCGAGTTTTCAAGTATGGACAATGGTTGTCCCTAAGTACCAAACTATAGTAACTGATAAACCGAGGTAATTGTTTATACCTAAAAAGTAGAAAAAAAACTAGGTTACCTTGGCTCATTGTAGGTAATGATTCATAAATGTTAATATTGTGACAAAAAACAATCCACTGGACCACATTATCACATAAAGAAGCCAAACTATTTCTGCTCAAATCAATTCCACTTCTTCTGCTTCATGAGCTATAAAAGAGTTGTGCAAAGAAGAGAGCAGGAAATCCTTTCAAGATTTTCTTTGGTAGGCTCTGTCTAAAATGGGTTTGTAGACAGTAATTAAGGCTTAAACTACTTTGTCCATTATCTGCTTATCATCTTGCTTGGAAACCACACAGAAAGAATATATTGTTCAATCAACCTGCCTCCTTTTTCAGGCATAATTTCTCCTTAGACTCTGAGCTATGAATGTAGGAATTTTGTGTTAGTCTTTCTACGGTGTTTGGTACAAAAGGACTAAAAGTGCAGACCAGACTCTTTGGACTGTATTATAATACACATAACTGATCGATAGAAACATTGATTAAAAATAACAGCTAAAAATACCTGCATCCAATTCAGCTGAGAGCAATTATAAGTAGATGGGAATATTCCCAGGTTTTACTTGTTATAATCCATTAATCATGTGCAAAGCCTTGTTATCCTTGCCAGTTACTAAAAGTTATGTCATTTTTGTGGGGGAGATAGAGTCACTCAGAACTTCTGAGGGACAGAATGCTTCCTTTAGATGGTTGAAACTGAAATTCAGGTTCAAAAAAAGATCCTCAGGTTTGATATTTTTGGCTTAAATATCTTTTCCAATGTCAGAAAATAAGTCAGGAAGCCAGCTAAATGTATAGGATATGATAATACATCGTAAATGAAGAAACACAGTTCCTAGTCAATAGCACAGATTCTTGAAGGAATTAGGTCTAATAAGGTCCTTACAAATATTTTCCAGAATTAAATTATTAACTTTATAGCAGCTCTATACAAATTTTTTGAGTTCCAGGTTTCACCTACTTGAGGCTGTAAAGTTCATGTGTGACTAGTGAAGAAGTTCTTGGGTTTTAATTGGTAGGAAAGTAAAACATTAAGCAGTGATAGGCTATTAGACCATAAACTAATTACTAGAACTGAACAATATTTTTCTCATCAGCTTCACATCTAATTTTATCTTACCTAATCTTATTGATTCTCTTTTTGACATCAAAGAAATTCCACAAGGATAAGTGTTTTTATAAAAAGCAGAGGACATTTGCCGGCTCGATTCTCTTTTAAAGGCAGTCAATGGGTGGGCAACATTATAGTTCAAGGAACTGAGACCAGTCAGAGCTGCATGTTGTCCTTTTGCTCCTACAGAGACAGCAGAGAGTGTCAGGTCTTTAGACCTACCAAGCTCTCATGAACCATCCCAATCCAATCATATTTTGTTGCTCCAGCTGACCTAGGTTACTGCCGAGGAAGAGTTGTACTGCTACCAAATGCTCTTTTTATTCTGCAGTGATTAATTTTCTCATCTATGTCACATATGATCTGAGATAGAAATTAACCTTTAAGAATGCTCATTTTTTGCTCTTCTGCCTTTGATGACACAACAAAATTGTAATTATGGGAAAACTGGTTCACCTAACCCAGGAAAAATAAAAATACTTTTTTTAGGATTAGAGTCAATCTGGCTTTAAACAGGACTTTCCTCATGCTTCATTCTCATAATATGTAATTTTAAACAGTTAAAATAATTTCAAGACATCCTGCATGATACTTTGTTTGCAGAATAGTATCTCTAGTTTAGAGACTTGGCTGAAAATGAACCTACTGAATTTTGCCATTTTCTTTGAAATGCCTAAATACGATTTTTTTTTTTTTTTTTAATACAAAAAATCCTGTTCTGGAAGGAACATGTAGTGCAAGGTCTTCTGAATCTGTCATAGCACAAAACATTATAAAGCAACAAAGAGTTTCATGTGCATTTCTTTGGCTGATGCCAGTTTAAGCACCTTCCAAATCTGATCACATGTTCCTATATCTGTTTTCTCAATAGTTTGTGCAGCCAGGTCGCATAGCATACCATAAACCAATCCAGAATAAAACAACCCACCAAAACTATGCTTATTCTTCAGCTTAAATGTTGCCTTAATCCAGTTCACCAAATGGCTGTCCATAGAGCTGTTCTAGCACAATGATTGCAGTTGTTGCAACAACCAGCTGAAAACTTGTGGGACAGGGGAGAGGGACTGAAAGGGAATTGCTTAAGTTAGCTTCAGCAGCAGTACCACTGAATGTGCAAGCATGGAAATAGTTTCATTTTGCTCTGAATATGAACTTCTTTATATGGAAAATATATGCAAATCGACCAGATGTACTGAGAGGGGAAAACATAGAAGCCCTGATTTAGCAAAGTACTTAAGCACACTCTTAAAGTTAATCATGTGCTTAAGTCTATTCAGTGAAGCACTTGACACATGTGTATGCTTTTGCTGAGTTAATGTAATAAAGCAGAGACCATAATGATAGTCCTAGGATAAACAGACAGGCTGAGTTGTTAAAAGCAAAGTATGTGTGAGCTCCTGTTTCCTATATCCCATCCTAAAATAGGTCTCTAACACAGAGATGAATCTCATGCTGCAGGCACTTCTCCCTTTCCGTTGTGTGGTGAGGGAACACAACAACTAGTTTAGACTAGACAGCAAATATTCTCATGGCCCAGATTCGGTGGCATGATTTGTGCATCACAGACTGAAAGCTGTCTTGCTTGCAAGCAGTAACCTACCTTCCTGTCCAGGGGGTCTGGAAGTTTTCCAGGAGAAGCAGGCAGAGTGATGCCTGATAACAAACGATGATCTAACATCCCTAAACAGATGCCCAACCCTACGGAGTGTTCCTCCCAGTACTGGGTCCTTATTAAAAAGTAATAAGCAACTGCTTTCTGCCTACTACCTGCTAACCAAAAATGTGTATGGAAGGTTATTTTGAGACTTGTTCCTAGGATGAACCTAGATCTCTGAACTCAAGGAAGCAGTGGTGATTCAGAGAGGCATGAGCATCACCAAAGTTAAACTTTCTTATCAGAAGAACATGAACCCTATTTCTCATTAAAGACCATATAGCTAGACAGGGTCCACAGGCATTAACTACTAATGGTGGGAGTGAGCTGTAGGTGAAGACACCTAAATTTAGACCTTTGCTTATAGGTGTCTACATACGCATGAAGTGTCAAAGCTCCTGTGATACTCAGGAGAGAGCTGGTCCATGTACTCACAGGAGCCTAGAAAACGAAACAGCTCATCCTAAAACAGATAGTGACTGGCTGTTCCAGCTAAATTCTTTCTAGTCTTTGTTTATCATAGTGAGTATATCTTTCCTGATTATCATGGAGAACCTGCGCACATATGGGTACTTACACTTCAGCATCTAAATCTTGAACTGAGTCCTACCCTGAGTGAGCTAAATTGCTCAAGACACTCCAGCGAAACGGTACACAGAAAGTTCATTTGGTAAATACCTTGTTTTACCCTCTTTCTCTAGGAAGCTGGTACTGTTGAAGACAAGACACTGAGCAAGGTGAATCCTTGTTCTGACCAACTGTGGCTTTTCTTACATCCTCATGTTATGTTGTTCTGACACGCAGACATTGTTTACTTAGTCAATGACGAATGGTGGGGCTTGAATCTTTTGTATTTCCTGCTTTCATCAGAATTCCAGTTGTTTTCTCACTATCCACAGCAACGCATCACTGTCCTTCCCCAAGTCGTTGCTTCATGCAGGAGTTTACTCACTTAGTATTTTTTCAATTTTTACCTGTTTTTCATGGCTCTTAACAACCAAAGCCTATTGTATACTTGAAAATTCATGCAAAGACATTCATAGAGATTCTGGGATGTGAGCCAACTATCGTTTCTAGCTTAGATGTCACTTAACGTTCTTTCAATTTATTAATCTTTTTTTTTTTCTTTTTTTTTTTTATTCTTTTCAACTACGACACTGTCTTTTCCAGGACTTAATATCCCACCTGCTGTGTAATGAAGGTATTGTGCTCATTCATACCTCACTGCTCAATACAATTCATATACCCATTAAATCCTCACATTCATTTTACTAGAGTGAGTAAAATCACATGTGCTTATCATCAATTACTGTCAGAAAAAAAAGAATATATCTACTTCTTTAATTCAAAGAAAAGCCAATAGGGGGGTTCAATGTATTCATCAGAAAACCACTGGATAAAAATGGGCCAAGTGAACATAAAAGCATGTTAATATTTTGTTTTTGGAGAGGAGGCAAGCAGGGAGGGACAACTTTTGGAGAACAGTTCAGGGACTGAAATGGAACGAATAGCCTTTACTACTCCCGTTTAACACGTTACATTCCTCAGAAGCACATTATAATATCATACCTACAAGCTACATATTAATGATTGTAGGCATTCAGTGGGCAAATTATTATGTAAGTTAATTTCAAATGGAGGTGAAGATGACAGAAATAGATTTTGTGTTTATAAATAATACCTAAATCACCATGGGGTGTTGCCTGGCAAAAGCTCTGTTGCAACTGATGTAAATATGCACTATGGAGCAAATGTGTGTGGGTTTGATTTCCCACTTGTGCTAAAGTTACACAATACTCCCAAAATATTTTATGTAATTACAATTGCATTCAGTTTTAACCAGACTTGATAAACTGCAGGACAACATAAAATCAGATCTCTTTTATTCACTCCCTTACTTATCAGTCTATTTATACTCCCTTTTTTTCACCAGAACAAAAGGGACCTTCAACTTACAAAACATGGAAAAAAGTTTATTCTTGCAACTTCTGTCCTCTTATAAATTTTACACTCTTGTGACTCTATTGACTGAAGGGGAGTTAGTGCTGACTTAAGGAGTGACCAGAAACAGGCCTTTTTTAACATAGCTGCTTTACAAGACAATCTTGTAGGACTGATGTCTGCACTGGCCGCAAGATGCATATGCTGAATAATAATGTTGGAGAGAGATATTTTGCTTGGTACAGGCATAAATGGATGCAACTACATTGACTTCTCCAACATACATTTTACAGACCAAACTATGTCTATTGAATGATAAATACCCATTAACATCTTGTGCATGGAGTAGCTGCGAGCTAGTATCTGAAACCTGGATGGGTCTTGTAACTGCTTAGAATGGAAGAAAGAGCTTTAATAAGAAATCAGTATGACTGTAAAATATACTAAATTAGGATTTTCAGGAGTTAGTATCTACAGTGTACATCGGAGAAAATCATCCTGGGTTCCTGTCATAGATAATAGAGAGCTTGTTTGTGTAGTCAATGACTTCAGGATGTGATTCATCTCCTTAAATAGGCACCTACATTTGGTTCAATATAAATTCTGTTGACCAGCTCTTCATTGACTATGGTAAGAGCCTGGAGAACAAGCTCTGATGCAGACACCCCGTTGTAGATATCTGGAGTCAGGTGAGGTGAATTCATCATTGTTATACGTCTTTCGTTTGAGAATACAAACCTGACACTACTGCTGTGTGCATGTTTGGCTCAAATTTGGGGGTGCATAGGTGACTAAAGAGCCCTAAGAGAAGTAACTGCCTTTTATTACAGAAAATGTGCTGTTCAACATGTGAACTGTGGCATTTCAGCTTTTACTTCTCTTGTATTCAGCCCATCCACGGCATGCTGCTTCTGTTTGAAGACTTCTGTGTCCTTCTTCACCTCAAACTCTACTGTAGACTATATGGAGCTAAGAGGGCAAAATTTGTTTGTACACTTATGTTCAGTCAGTTGTGCTTTTGGCGTGTCTTTAGCATAATTTCTTGAGCAACGATGCCTCCTTTTCTCACACTCTATCGGAGTGTAGGATCTGCTTGGGCGTGTGCGTGCTCTACATTCAAATAGTTTTACCTCCAGTCTATTACAATCAGGCCTTCAGCAATAACGTCTCTGAAAATGCAGCAAAATTGCTTTACGACTTTATCACTGCTTAGCTTGTCATACCATGGACTAGAGTTTGAAAGTGTCCCTGGTGAAAATCCACCATTCAAATGTTCCTTTTTAAAATATCTAAGTCTCACATTGGTAAAACAATGGAATACAAATAACAGCTTTATATACCTTTAATATGTTGGAGATCTTGGATCATGCTCATTCAATAAACTTTCCACAGTTCATGGTATTTTTTTAGATGAGAATCAATATCTGTTCATCAATGCTGGCTCGATACTGCAGAAGAACAGGGAAGATAAGTCAGTTTATAGATGACTAAAAGTTAAGTATAAGTGGTGTTAAAGAATATCCTACAGAGTCTGCTTGACATTTAATGTCAGATTTTTCTTAAAGTTACTCTAAAGTAAGCTATGGAAAGAGAACATTTTTTTGATCAACAGCTGAATATTTTGTTTGGAATTGCAAACCAATGGGCAATTACTGACATGGAAAAATTCCCATGTAAATTATACAGTAAAGGACCACGGCAGTGTGGGAAAGCGAATTCCTTTAGTCCAAGCTGCAAGCCACCCTGTGTAGAATTGCTGAGTAAGACAGCAAAAACTGATAAAGTCCCAAAACACAGCTTAGTCTGACATTGAGTGCACAGGAAAGAAGACATCAGGCAGGACTTTGATAATATTTACTCTGCCAGGCATTCCAGCATGAAAACAAGCAAGAATGGTTTGGGACATACCTGTCATATTTTCTGGCTTGAAAATTCATATCAATTTTTCCAAGTCCCATCAGTAAGTAGACATGAAATGCCAGGAAAGGTTCCTTATTTACCTCTGTGACTTCAGATTATCATCAAATACCTCGATGCCCCTGTTATATATATGTTAGAAGAGGACAGTTTTCTTCAATCCTTTTTCTTCTTGCACTTGCTTGCAGATTATTTCTTGTATTCATTCGTTCATGCAGCTCCTAGCACAGCTTGCTGGCTGGGGACTCTAAATTGTCAGTATTGCAGAAGCACCAATAACCTCAATTTACTTGAATGAGCGCTGGATCAAACTCTGTAGTTGCAATTACACCTGTGTGTATATGCCTGTGCCATGAAAGAGGACTTTATTTCCTTGTAGATGAAAGGCCCCTCTGTATGTGAAATATTATTATTACTTCAAACCACAATCCTTAATTTAGAGATCTGAAGTTATTACAACAACAAGACACATTTGTCATCCGCTGTGGATATTACTTTAAAAATTTATGCTTTGCTGTTTTAAATATGCATTCAAAACACTAAAGGCTTTTTGTTCAAACATTAAGATTGGAGTATTACACTGAAATTCCTAAGTAATAATTAATTTTAGTATTCCAGCAGTTAAGCTTCTTGGGCCAAGTGCTGAGGGAGGCACATGAGATGCAGAATTTAGCTCACAGTTGATTAATATTTTGTGGGTTTCTGTCTTTTCTTGCCAGTTTACTCACACAAATGTCAGATTTACAGTTTCAATGGGACCTGATATGCTTCCAAATTATCTGGATTGCCACATTAAGGGGACAGAGGAGGTCAGTACCAAATCTATTGGATCGTTAAAGGGGCAGGTTTGATCCCCTCTTGCTTTGTGTAGTTATGACTACTTGCGTGACATGGATCTTGGCTTGTTTTCTGGTAGGGTTCTTCTTATCACTGTAGTCACGGCTTCTCTCCTTAATGAAGAAAGTGAGTTGGGCTGGCAGACTGGAGGACACTGTGGGGAAAGAGGGAGGACACTGTGGGGAAGGAGGGAAAACACTTACTCTGCTACCACCTCTGCATTTCCTGAGAAAAAAAGAAACTGCTCCGATTTAAATATGCATGAATTTTTCATGAGCAATGCATTTAATGCAAGGGAAGTGAAGACACCAGAGAGGGCTTTTTGAGCTAAAATTGTCTGTTCCACCTTACTGGTGAAATATGATGGTGTAAGAGGAGAAATAGACTTAGCCAATAGCACAGCACCTCAACTGGAGAGAGAGATGCCCCCCCCCTCATAGCCCATGTAAATTTTTTTTTTAACTTTTTTTTACATTCAGAGGATTAAGAAATTACTAATTGTTGAGAAATCAACTTTTAAATTTTCCACTCTATTGGCTAATGCATCAACAGCACTGTGTTAGCCCATCAGACAGAAAAGCAGCCACAACTTTCTAAAACACTGATGTGTCAGGAATCCAGGGACTTTATTGCAACCTGCCTCCAATGACCCTTGCCTTGTCTGATGCAATTACCTGAAGATTCAGCCAAGGTTTCATATATGTAATTTGTTCTTATGTGATACATCATCTGCGGTACAGTCAAGAGGCAAATGACAGCACAAAAAACAACAATGATTCATCTATAACTCCCAGGACTTTTGCCTTCCAAATTTAGCTCCTATATCTGTTTGTCACTGCTCACCCACTAAGGCAAATTTTGCTCACAGATCTGCCCTGAACTTTTTGCTATATGTACAAATACGACTAAATACATGAACCAACTCATATGGCACACCTTAAAGGAATGAGATGAACGTTGTTTGGGTGCAGAAACATCAAGCAGATTGCGGCATCAAAACCTTCACCAACCTATCCACAATTCTTGGGAGGAGCCCTGGTATTTGTAGATGGAGCTGCTGAGCTCAGTGGTCAAATCAGGAGGAATTTTAATATATGGGCTGTATTCAGGATATCTGATGAAGATACTTGGTAGTTGGGCCTGATAGTGAAGGAGCCTGCTGCATCTCTCAGGAAAGATCTGATAGAGAAACCCCTCTATCCCCATCTCCGCTCCTGTGGTTGTGTGCATGGCTTCCCCTGATCCATTTGTACTCCACATCATACTGATGAATAAAGAACTGTAGCTCAGTCCAGCTGCTTATGTCCGGGATCTCAGTTTAAGGAGGAAAGTCAATAAAAACAACTGGAAGAACAGATATTGAGTGATTGTAACTCCAGCGTGGCTGGTGTAAACCAGCATCAACAGTCACTGCATTGAAACACAAATAGACGTAGGGCAGCCGTGGATCTAGCATCCAGCTGTCAGATTATTCGAGTGAGAAGAGAATAATGTAGCTGATAGCTATCACCACTACAAAGCTTAGGCAAGAAAGAAAAAGAGAGAGGAGCAGTTCATTGGGGAAAAATAAAACAAAAAAAAAAACCCAAAATAGCTTCAAAGATAGCATTAGGAGTGACTTTTTTTTGCTCCACATTGCATATTGAACTGAATGGTAAAATAAAATTACCCATGAGAGTAGGTTTTGGTCTTTATTATTATTGGCATAAGGTCTTAATATAGAGGGATTATGGGTTTAGTTCTTCACTACTCACTGGTATAGATAGGGAAAAAGGAGAAATTCTGCAATCACAGTAAATATTACAAGTTGAAGTCATGCTTTGGTTTGTTCTTTCAGCAAAAATAGGAAGATATTGTTTCTGTATTTGCTTCATACATGCGGTGATAATGAGAAAATTACTACCACATGGCTTTGAACTGTATACAATATTTTTTAAAATTTATTTTCTAGTATATTTCAAAATTTGAGGGAAAACTATTTCTTGTTTGAAATTAAATTTTTAGAAATTTCCAGTAAATGAAAGTTATTGATTCCTTCGCTTTGTTATATGAAAAGGGGGTTTTCCAACCAAGTCACTTCACTTTGGTGCAACATTTGATTCAGAAAATGAACAATTTTAAATTTTTCAGCATGTCTCAAACTCACTTTAAAAATTAAATGACAGAAAATCTGTGTCTTTTCAAAATGTTTCAGGTCTACAAAATATGTGTAACAGTAAAATAAATTGAAATAAATAAAATAAAATAAAATAAAATAAAACCAATGCTTCTTAGAATACTACATATATTCCTTTGACATGGGTGTCAGAAAAAGTTTTGATGACTCAGTGTTGCGGTTTAACCCCAGCCGGCAACTAAGCCCCACCCAGCCCCTCGCTCACTCCCTCCCAGTGGGATGGGGGAGAGAATTGGAAGGGGAAAAGTGAGAAAACTCGTGGGTTGAGATAAAGAGAGCTTAATAGGCAAAGCAAAAGCCGCACACGCAAGCAAAGCAAAACAAGGAATTCATTCACTGCTTCCAATCGGCAGGCAGGTGTTCAGCCATCTCCAGGAAAGCAGGGCTCCATCACACGTAACGGTGACTTGGGAAGACAAACACCATCACTCCGAACGTCCTCCCCTTCCTTCTTCTTCCCCCAGCTTTATATGCTGAGCATGACATCATACAGTGTGGAATATCCCTTTGGTCAGTTGGGGTCAGCTGTCCCGGCTGTGTCCCCTCCCAACTTCTTGCTCACACCCAGCCTGCTTGCTGGTGGGGTGGGGTGAGAAGCAGAAGAGGCCTTGACTCTGTGTCAGCACTGCTCAGCAGTAACAAAAACATCCCTGTGTTATCAACAGTGTTTTCAGCACCAGTCCAAAACACAGCCCCATACTGTTACTACGAAGAAAATAAACTCTATCCCAGCCAAAACCAGCACATTCTCCACCCCTTCTTCCATATCATTTACATCATGCTCAGGTCCCACACTGTCCAATACATTCTCATTAACCACCAACCCCCTTCCCACCCTTTGATACAATATGCAGATACCATCCTCTTAGTCTATGGACCATCCCTGTGAAATGTCTGTAAAATGCCCAGAAATGTCCACAAAATGTCCATTGAGTTCATTTAGTCCATGACTTTGGGCTCCATCTGTTATGGTGGTCACTCAGGACAGGAGAGGTGGTGTGTTGCATGGAATTATTGGGTACCAAAGCCAACTCAGGTCAGGTCACTGCTGCACTTGCACTGCTTCTTGTAAGGCTTGTCCTCCATTGGTTCAGGTGGTTCCTTCTATAGTAATCCCTATAACATGCAACTCAAATCCCGGGTTACAACAATTTAAAAGTATTTCCATTACAATGTCCATCCCTGGTCCCTTTAGACCAGATCATATGATTTAACATTGCAATGAACTCCTCCCTTGTCCCTGCTCCAGCTTGGACTTGTCCACAGACTGCAGTCCCTTAGGGGTGTAGCTGCTCCAAGTGGAGCCTTATCTATGCCCACAGTCTCTCCAGGGGTGTACCTGCTGCAGCATAGACTTATCCACAGCCACAGTCGCTTTGAGATGCACCTGTTCCAGCATGGCCTTCTCCATGGGCCACAATGCCTTCAGAGATATACCTGCTCCAGCGTGGCCTTACCCATGGCTGCAGTCCCTCCAGGGGTGTACGTGCCCTGTCCATGGCCACACGCTTTGAGGTGCTCCAGCATGACCTCATGCACAGCCACTGATGCTTCAGGGTGTACCTGCTGCAGCATGGACTTATCCACAGCCACCGATGCTTCAAGGTGTACCTTCTCCAGCGTGGACTTATCCTTGGGCCAAAATCCCTTCAGAGGTATCCCTTCAGAGGTGGCACAGACATAACCACAGCCACAGACGCTTCAAGATGTACCTGCTCTGGTGTGAACTTATTCACGGCCACAGATGCTTCAGGGTGTCCTGTTCCCGCATGGACTCATCCACAGGTCACAACCCCTTCGACTCGAGTTCACACTGGAGTTCCAGCCTGTCCAGTACAGCAGCACAGACACAGCAGCGATGCCCTGGCCATCTGCCAGCCCAGGCACATCGCCATGGCTGTTATCAAAACGTTCCCGGGCACAGCAGTGTGAGATGATCAGCAGTACAGCAGTACAGCAAGCAGCGAAAGCAAAAAGCAGCCGCTAACGAGCACTAGACTCTAATAAACAGTAAGGCAAGCGAACCCCATGGCAAGCACAGGAGCCTGCCAATTAATAGCTAAACAGCAATAACAGCTATGAATTCAATCTAACACATTCCAATCAAAACTGTCATTATCTCGAACCCTTTGAACCCCACATTGGGCACCAAAAAAGGACTGTCGTGGTTTAACCCCAGCCAGCAACTAAGCCCCATAGAGCTGCTCGCTCACTCCCCATACAGTGGGATGGAGGAGAGAATTGGAAGAGTAAAAGTGAGAAAACTCGTGGGTTGAGATAAAGATAGTTTAATAGGCAAAGCAAAAGCCGCACTTGCAAGCACAGCAAAACAAGGAATTCATAGAATCATAAAATCATAGAATAGTTTGGGTTGGAAGGGACTTCTAAAGGTCATCTAGGCCAACCCCCCTGCTGTGGGCAGGGACATCTTCAACTAGATCAGGTTGAGAGCCCCGTCCAACCTGACCTGGAATGTTTCCACGGATGGGGCATCCACCACCTCTCTGGGCAACCTGGGCCAGTGTTTCACCACCCTCAGCGTAAAAAATTTCTTCGTTATATCTGTGTCTATATCTATATCTACCCCCCTTTAGTTTAAAGCCATTCCCCCTTGTCCTGTCGCAACAGGCCCTGCTAAAAAGTTTGCCGCCATCTTTTTTATAATCCCCCTTGAAGTACTGATGGGCTGCAATAAGGTCTCCCCAAAGCCTTCTCTTCTCTAGCATGAACAACCCCAACTCTCTCAGCCTTTCTTCATAGGAGAGGTGTTCCAGCCCCCTGATCATTTTTGTGAATTAATTCACTCCTTCCCATGGGCAGGCAGGTGTTCAGCCATCTCCAGGAAAGCAGGGCTCCATCATGCCTAACGGTGACTTGGGAAGACAAACGCCATCACTCCAAACGTCCCCCCCTTCCTTCTTCTTCCCCCAGCTTTATATGCTGAGCATGACGTCATATGGTGTGGAATATCCCTTTGGCCAGTTTGGGTCAGCTGTCCCGGCTGTGTCCCCTCCCAGCTTCTTGTGCACCCCCAGCCTGCTCGCTGGTGGGGTGGGGTGAGAAGCAGAAGAGGCCTTGACTCTGTGTCAGCACTGCTCAGCAGTAACGAAAACATCCCTGTGTTATCAACACTGTTTCCAAAACAAATCTAAAACATAGCCCCGTACCAGCTACTATGAAGAAAATAAACTCTATCCCAGCCAAACCCAGCACACTCAGTAGTCATTTCACTGATCTAATTGAAGCACTTGTACACTATCTGCAAAGTATTTAGCTCTTATTTATAGTTCGTTTGGATTTTTTGCATTTGTTTATGTTTCCTTTTTTAATGCAATATCAGTGTCTTAAACATGTCAGATAAAAATTTAAATGAGAAAGAGAGTTTTAAAAGATTGTATTTTTGGCATACTTTCAACCTGCTTTATAACTAGACCTCTAGCAAAAAGTTGTTACAACATTTTTTTGAACCCAGAAATCTCCAGAACTCTTCAATCACAGCAAAGGAACTGCCTCATTAGGCATCTGTAAGTTGCAGCTATTGTACATACCAAAGGTTTCTCATTGTTTATAGGAGTAATTGTCATGTTTCCACGTGACTGAAGTCAATTATAGATCATGTCAGCCGTCGTGAAAGATGAGACTATAAACAAATATAGAAGACAGTTTGGGTTTTCATAGCATCCCTCATATTCAAAGTATGTCAAAGGAGTGTATAAAGCAGCAGAGGGGTGGAAAAGATGCCTGTAACAGGGACACGGAGCAGGTGTCCACATCTTGCTTAGCCTTGGGCACTGACAATTTATTTTTAGTAAAAGGGGGGATGCCACAATGGAGGCGGTTTTATAAATAATTTGGATAGATGGGAAGAACAAAGGATGATCACTGTAGGAAATGATAAAGAGATTGTTAGGCGGACCAAGAAGATGAGAGAGCTACATACTGACATGTAGACAGAATAGGAACCACAGAGCTGGCAAGTAATAGGCAGATATGTAAGGAAGTATGCAGATGACAGACAAAGTGTACATACTTCCTCTTAACAATTCATTGCCTTTTTTTATAAAGGGTTCACACGTACTCAGACAACCCAAATAGAGACTAGCACAATGAGACACTACTCAGGAGAATATAAAAAAAGAACAAGTATGAATGGCAGTGCACAGATTTTGCAAGCAGTCAGCTTACACTACATTTGAGCTCGCAAGTGAGCAATCAGACGTTCTGTAGCTCATTTCCGAAACAACAGAGGAAGCAACATACATCTTCAGTACTGTACACAACACCACAGAGAGCAAGGCTGGAAGAAACCTCAGGTGTCAACTAGCCTTTCTTTCTGCCACAAGGCAGCATAAGCCCTGCTGCATCTTTTTGTAACTGAATGTCTGCTTAACAACTTCTCTAGGAACATCCAGCCATGAAATCCATGTTATCTCTGTGAAATCTTCTTCCATTCACCTTCCCCACAAGACTTTATTTTTTCCTTAGGGCTTGCTAAAACTCAACTGTCTGGGGATGTCAGCTCAGTTACTGAAGTACAGGCATTTAGCACCATTTGTGACACCCTGAGGTGTCCAAGATATCCACATGGGCTGACAGATATGACACAGAAGCCACAGAAGACACACACCCTTCTGTAAAAGGGGTGGAGGCCAGACAAAACACCGTAGGAAATCTCAAATGGTATGAGGGGTGCCCAATGCCTTACAAGTGTCACTGAGCTGTAACTCTAATGTCTAACCTAAACCTTCCTTGCCACTGTTTGAGCCACCTTGTCCTATCCACAGCTGATATGGATGCAGTTCTTGGCCGTTCTGAAGACTGGAAGCACTACTCCAAATGAACAATACCCATGGCTTCCATTCCAATCGTTGGAGATCTAGCTCAGATGGCTGCGGGAGCCTAGACCGTACTTCAGCTGATCAGAGAGTAAGGACCTACTTTAGGCTGACATGACGTGCTCTCCATGCTCCCTCAACTGTGAGGTCTAGCTGTCTTTTGAATAGAACAGAAACAGAAACTAAGTGAACATAAGACATCTATGCATAGCATCTAATCGGCTTAATATCAGCCAAAGTCTCCCCTACAAGAAACCTACTTCTTTCTGCCAGTTGTGGCCAAAACTGAAGGATTGTTCCACATGTCTAACAAAGCATATCATGCTTCTTGAAATATTTCTGCATAGTGTTTGTCTTTTTTTTTTTTTAACTGTGTGACTCTAAACTCATATTCAGCTTGTGAACCAATAATAGTCTAGATCTTTTGCTCCAGAATGACTGCCTAGTCTGCCATTTCTCATCTGTACCTAAAAAAATGGTTATTCACACTTGAGAATAAAAATATGCAGGAAGCTATAGCAGGAACCTTACTGAATTGCAATGTAATTTTTTGAGACTGTCACTCCAGTTTGTTAAGATAATTTTGTCAACTTCATGTTAATCATGTCTTCCACCTTGTCCTCCTGGTAGTTCCACCCAGCATAGCGTCATCTGCAAATCAGATAAGCATGTCTTCTACTTTATATTCTAGCTCACTGTGCACTGAAGAGTGGTAAGTCCCTGCCAGCTCAGTGGGGGATTCCTATGACAATGATCTATTGAAAATTACACGACAAACATGGCATTTCAACCAGTTATGCACTGACATCACAGTAGTTCTATTTAGATCATATTCCCACAAAAGGATACCATGAGAAACAGTGTCAGATGCCTTCCTAAACCTAATACAGATGACGTCTATTGCTTTTCCATACCTGCAAGGCTTTTACACTGCCATAGTGAGATTTGGCACAATTTTGTCTTGACAAATCTATTTCAGCTGCAACTCATCCTTTTGTTATCTTCTAAGTGCTTACAGATAGTTTGATTGATTATTTGTTCCTGTATTGTTCCAGGAACTGAAGTTAAGCTGACTGGTCTAGAGTTCCTTGGGATTTCTCATTCTGACTTTTAAAGAGAAATATTCAGATTTTCTTCTGCCCGTTGTCTAGGAACTCATTTGCATTTCATAAGTTCTCAAAAATATCCACTAAGAAATCTACAGTTACTTCAGCTTTCAGCCTAAGTACCCTGTCATGAAATTCATGAGACCCAGAAGATTTGAAAACTATCTTTTCTAACTATGATAACGTCTGTCTTTTTCCATTGCTTGCTCTCAAATTTCATCTGCAAAGATATCTATGGGTAGGTTTTTTTCTTTCTTCAAACAAAATGCATGGTGTAATTTCTTTTTAATTCTGCTTACCTTCATAACTAAAAAAATGCCCTTTTCCAAACTTGACTTGACCTTGTATTTCACAACAACAAGTTATAGCTTATTCATAAATTTCAGAGTATTGTGCTTATTTCTTTGCTGATATTTATGTTCTAACAGGAACTCAGAAAAGTTTTTGCTGAGTTAATTTAAGAAATGGTCGGCTGTGCAGAATTTAACAGATGTATAGTACATGAAAGTCTTATATATTTCTTTAACATTTCACCCTTCTCCAGGAATTACTTACAAAATAATTCTCTTTTTTGGAGTCTCTAATCCCGTACATAATAGATTTTTTAATCGGGGGAAGTGATCAGAAGTAGCTCAAGTGTTTCGATGCCTATAGGCCTAATATTTATCATTTCATCTTTTTAATAAACAAATAGGGATTTCTTTGAGCCACAGAACTCACTTTGAGTTGCACCCAGCTTCCGGTTGCTAACAGTAAATAGTCTTGAAAAGCAACACTTAATAGGTAATTTTTGTGGGGTTATTAAAAAATCAGATTTCAGTGTTTTGTTTCTCAGGGTAAATTATAGAACTTCCACCACCATGGGTAAAAAGAACATTTACAGACCTCAGTGTGTTACACATACATCCTTTCCTGATATGCACCTTGCATTTACAGTAAGATTAATCACATTATATTACCCTGTTCTGCACTGTCCTGCTTCCACCCTCCATGTTTGCAGTCTACAGACATTTGCAAGCAGTTCTTAAGTGCAACCTTAAAAAGCTAGATTCAGTCTAGTCATATTTTCTAGGTAACTGGATACTGGAAAAGCAGTGTGGGTCTGGATCTTATCTTTTGCTGTATAAGTTCCCTTTAACCGTTACAACGTTCCTACTAGTGCCCAGATCAGCAATGTGAAAAATAAAAGCTGAAGCATCAAAGCACTCTTCCATTTGAGTGCTGAGACATCATAGATCATAGAATCATAGAATGGTTTGGGTTGGAAAAGACCTTAAAGGTCATCTAGTTCCAACCTCCCTGCCATGGGCAGGGACACCTTCCACTAGACCAGGTTGCTCAAAGCCCCGTCCAACCTGACCTTGAACACTTCCAGGGATGGTGCATCCACCACCTCTCTGGGCAACCTCTTCCAGCGTCTCACCACCCTCACAGTAAAGAATTTCTTCCTAATATCTAATCTAATCTACCACCTTTCAGTTTAAAACCATTACCCCTCATCCTATCACTACACTCCCTGACAAAGGTCCCTCCCCTTCTTTCCTGTAGGCACCCTTTAAGTACTGGAAGGTTGCTATAAGGTCTCCCCAGAGCCTTCTCTTCTCTAGGCTAAACAACCCCAATTCTCTCAACCTGTCCTTACAGGGGAGGTGTTCCAGCCCTCCGATCATCTTTTCACATCATTTCACATAATTTCACCGGCAAATATTGCATGCTCATGGCTGTAGTATCTGACTTCTTATTCAGGCTAAAACCCCCAAACATCTTAACAATCCTCTGCACCAGGAAAATGTGAATTCCTTATCTGTAAAACAGAGGCAAGGCACAAAACAGATCAAGTGAATTGGCCAAGGTCACACAGGAAGCATGTTGCCAGGGATGGACTTGATCTCAAGTATTCCTGAGAGAATGAATATCTTCTATACCATTTCCCCAACTACCATTTCTACTGTTTCTGTGGGTTCAAATCGCTGTAGTTAGGATACAGCAAAGGAAGAAATAATGATATAATTTTGTGATGCCCATCAAACATTTGGGGGCTAGCTGGATTTCAGGTGGAAGAACCTCTCCAGCGATACCACAGCCTGCAAACTTGCTCAGAAATGTACTAATGACCTGGCTGAAATTTGTTTACAAAAGATTCGGTGATATTGTGGAAACTACAGCTGTAATCTTCAACTGCCATGAGTACAGGGTGTGTAATTAGTTGCTAAAAATAATTGCAATCCTGCAAGTGGAAGCCAGGCACGTAAAATGTGCAAATATCCAGCCTTGTCTGACACAGCATCATTAATAAGATGCATAATCCCTTCCTCAGGAATGTAGGCAGAGCACATGTGAGTTGTAGTGTGAACAGTGGGTTATTAGATCAAGAGGGTTTGGCAGAGAAGATGAGTATAAGAATATAGATTTGTGCGCACAGGGATATTCTTATATTAATAAAACTTTAATTTTAATTGAATTCTCTCTGCCAATTCAATTTCTTTTTTCCTTTCCTCTCACTTGATTCCTGCCTTTTCAAAAAAATTCCATCTTATTTCAAAGTATCAAAAATGATGATGACCAATGGAAAAAGTATTTTTCCTTTCCAAATTTACAACCTTTTAGAGGAAAGCTAGGAATAATATCTGGCAAAAAAAAGTACAAGTGAGGAGCTGTGTGCATTTGCTAGGGGCGCACACAGAGGCTGTCTAGTGGTGGACTCTGGGAAGAACTTTAAACAAAAGAACTAGGGGGAGAATGAAGAGTAGAAAGCAATTATAATGCCAAAGGATGAATTTTCAAAGATCCTTCTGGGAATTTGTTGCTGAATTTCCATTAAAGTTAAATATTGTGCTGGTGCAAACCCTGTCTGAGGATCACTTAGTTTAAGGAGAAAGAATCAGTGGGCTATACAGAAAGTCAGAGAAGGGCAATATTTTCCCATAAAACGCAGGGAAAAGAGCCATTTGAAGCAATGAGTATGTATGATGTACAGGGATGTATGGGAATAGCTTCTCAGGTGAGAAGAATTGCGTATTACGTTCGTGGCAGTTATACACATGAAGTGAAACAGTAAAGCAAGCAATAAAAGCATTTTAACATTTATAAAAACAAGGATATAGTACAATAGTAGTATCATAAGCTAGTATAAATCAGCATACACCTATTCAAGTTAAACTGATAGCTATCAGCAGAAGTATCTGCCTTACCTTAACAAAATAGTTAGTTTTGACATTTACTCTGATCATCCTTTTCAGGAAGCAATGACACTGTCTTACTGTGGAGTGCACTATTCCAAGAAATCCATAATATTTACAAATTTTGTGGGTGGTGGCAGGTTTTATAACCAGTTTGGGTTGAAGAAAAATCTCTACTAGCTTTATCAATCTTGGTAAAACACAGAAGAAAAACTCTGACTGCACCCAAAAAACAAGAGCAGCATAAAATCATAGGGATGTGAACATATTTACAAGCCTACACAAAGTGTTTGTTATTGTTTAGAGTGACAAGCTGAAGCAGGAATTAGCATATGTGGTTTGGGCACTTCCCTTAACAATTCTGCAAATACTGAAATAATTGACACTCTTGTGACATTTTCCCTGATTTCTAGACCTAGTGATTTTCCAGGCCCCTTGGAGCACTGAATACAATTTCAAAGGCCCTCTCCATCTTTGTGTGACTATTGTAAGCCCATCAAAATGGATCAGTGCTTTCGATGAAGCCTTGGCCCAACTGAAATCAAGTGGAAAATTTCCATTGACTTCAGCAGGGTCAAAATTTCATCTTCAGCATTCATCTTCTCCTCTCTTAGAGAAAAGCTATTTTTAAGCCTCCCTGCCATGCTTTGTGCCTATTTATAAAGCGAAGATGTCAAAGTGTACCTCTTCACTCCTTTCAGACATGTAGCCGTTGGGTTATTTTGCCTGGCAAAGGTGTTCTCAGTCAGGACACTCAAGGCAGTGGTTTCATTAGTAAGGGTGAACCAGCAATCAAGAGGTCAGCACCCAGTGGGTTTTGAAAACCCTCAGTCCTCCAAAGCAGAACATATCCCAGTAGGATAGGAGGGAATACTGCCTTCAACTCCCCTGTATGTTTTATAGCTCTCTTGTACAGAATGACTTTATTTTAAGAGGTTGGGGAATGAAAGTCGATATCAGCAGGTCTCCAGTTGGTTTATCCAAGGTCTCGGGTCCGTTCTGATGATTACTGGTTACAAAAGAGGATGTTGGTGGGCATCGTTAGAATTGCCCCCCACATATCAATAGCCAATTAGGAAACATAACTCAGTTTGATCCACTGCATTCAGGGAAAGAGTAAATGGCTTTATATAAATAAATCAGTTAAAGAGCATTATTTCTCCCTCTTAAGAAATTATAAATGGTTCTATCAAGTACCATTATCAGCTGTAGCAGAAATAAAATCTGACATTTGTCTCTAGAGCCTTTTACATTAAAGAATGATTTTTACAATTATGTTCTCCAAACATTTAGTTCACTAATGGCAGAAAAGAAGGCATAAGGGCAGCAGTCAGCAAAGAAATGAGGCTCATTCTCATGCATGAGAAAATTAAAGGGATACTTAGGAAAATTCAGGAACTAGGAAAGGTTAGATCACAATCTTCAAGACTCTGGATGTAGATAACTTTTTAAGGTAAATGCTCCCTTTCCTGTAGTTAATAAGAGTAACTGTTTTATTCTGCAAAGAAGAGAAGAAAACTTCCGGAAATTGTTGGATTTACAAGTCATAGGAACTTAAAAAGGTTTTATTGTAGGTAAGATATCATAATTAGGCCAGTTTTAGATGTCTTTTTACACCTTCATGTGAACTATGTGAAACTGGCCATGATTCAAAAAAGGGTCCGGCACCAAATGAATGATCACTCTGATTGACCCTGATGGTTCTGATGCTTTTTATTAATGTCTATTTGCAGCAAAATAAAGGTTACTGTCTGCTTTATTTCTATTCAAAATATGATATTGGTTTTAAAACTCAGCCGCCTTATTCCATCTGAATCAACCTGACCTACCTTTGGAATGAGTACAGGAGTTGATCAAAACAGCGCAAGCCTCCACCAGGTTGTAAAGGCATCAGTAACAAGCATTATAGCACATCACCCTTCCTTCAGGCCTGCAGGACAGAAAAACAACCTTCCCAGGAGTGGTCTGGGAAGAACTGTGAATTTCTGCTGTAGTTTGACCCACAGTCTCTGTAGCGCTGGTTGGGCTCTCTTGATGAGCGTATGGAGAAAGAGTGGTCAGGGACTTGACGAACTGGACACCCGGCAACAGAACGGCTGCTGGCATCCCTGACCTTCAACGCCACTGTTAGCTTCTCTGACAATAGACATTGTTCAAGAGGGTTCATTTGAATATGTTCAAATTATCTGCCTGCTTCCTGGCTCAGGCATGCAGTGTCAAAACACATTAAAACCTTGGTCATGGTCTTTAGTTGTTTCCCTTCTCAGGCTTTTCAATGAATGCTTTTTTTTCCTATATTTACTTAAAATATGGAGCTTATTAATTCAGAAGTATATTTTTTCTGTGCTGCAACTAAACACTTACAGACACTCTTATTGGAACAAGAAGCTTCTGTAGGTGTCATCCTTATAGTTACTTGGGACAAACCCAAAACGTTGGTATCTTAAATGCATTTGCTAATACCAGGGGCTCTACCAGTGCACCTCCAGGAATAAGCACAAGGGGTCAGCAGACCTTGTAATAAATGTTCATCATTGGCTAACACTTCATCTTCTCTTCTTTCTAATTAACACTAAAATAGCACTCAGAACAGATCGGTTTTACATAAAAAAGGATTCCTGATAGAGATTGGCATTTATAATTAATAGCTAGCTAGCTCAAGTGCTAGCTCTTTACTTTTAAGTGCTCCATTATTATAATTTCTCCTGAAATTCATTGTAATAACACTGATCACAAAGAGACCATTCGTCTTTGATTTAAAGAGATGTTGTCAATGACGGCAAGGCAAAGAATGTGACCTACATAAGAACATAAGGGCAAGGGCATGCTTTAGTACTTGGACATATGGAGTTACAGGAGACTTGTTCATCATGATGACAGCACTCAGGTATACAGCTGACATAAAGGAGATTCTCAAATTTCCCCTCCTACTGGAGACTCTCCTGACTGAATAGTGTTGCACTGAAACCATCTCAAGACCTGTGTATCTCATTGGTACCTGGGCATTTTAGTTTAAAGAAGCACTGAGGCATTTTGTACGAAGAAAAGCCCAGAAGCACTGGGCTTGTCTTTGATATCCAAGTTGTTTGACAGCAATGGGGGAATTAGCTAGTCCCCCACCCTGCTAATGACCATCCACCCAATTCTGCAGATTGCTTAGAGCTGGTGTGAGAGTTGACTTTGGTCTCCTCGAATTGTGAGATAGTGCATTTGGATCACCCATTTCTACCCATTTTTTTGGCACTGGGGCCACACAGCCTCAGACTACTGGTGGAGGCAGTCAGCAATTGTCCCTGAAGTGTGTGATCTACCCTTTTCAAGACAAATAGACATGGCAGCTTTCAGCACTGAAAGGTAAGTCTCTGTAGTATTTTGCAACCCAAACAGGCTTGCTCTGCCTGCTCTCTACACTGCTGATGTGAGCCATCTCAATATATGTCACTGTTTACAGGGTAGTGAGATAGCGCTAATAAACCCTTCTGGGAGAAAGTATTGCTGATATGTGCAACAGCAGAAGACATTTAGGTTTCTACACTCATGATTCTCTAGAGTTAGGAAAACATAACATGTAAAATGTATAAACTATTAAATGTACAAAGCAGTTAAACATTGGCTAAGATACTCTTTCATCCTATAATCTTTGATTAGGAGCTATGGACAATAAAGTTAAAGGTTAATTAAAGAGCAAACCAGCCTCACATTTGTAAAATAAAATTACCTGTTTAAAAATCCTATCATTAAGAAAATCATCTAATAATGGTTCCTGGCCAGAGTCGGAAGCAGATTTCTGAACTAAACTCAATTTTCAAGCTAAGGGAAATATCTGACCTAACTCACATACCTAAGTGGTGAAAGGTTTCAAATAATATGCTCCCAAGGTGAAAAGAGATTCCAATCTGGTTTAGTGCTGCTACAGACCTCTCAGAGATGTCTGTTACCAAAATAAAATCAACCTCATAAAACCATTGTCCAATTTACTTAGACTTACTGAGGGAACTCCCTCAGAGCTTCAGTATACGTATGTTACAGGTTCCTCCATCATTCCAGTCTAGGCGGATTAGAAATTATGGGCAGTCAAGGGCTGAAATGACCTCAGATTTTTTTTTTTTTTTCCCTAAAGCTCCCATTCAAAATGAAAACAAGTAGAAAGGAGAAGAAAAATGTCAGTCTGGAGTAAGTTTCTTGCTGCTGGTTTCCTTAGAGCTGAAGACAAAAGATTAAGCCAAGCGATATGTTATCCATATAATTTGCTTACAAACAAATCCATGGGCTTTTATACACTGATAGACTGTTCCACCACAAATAATTGTCATTCCGTGCCCAGTAAAATTGGACTGAATCTTGCCATATAATATACACAATCCTAAAATGTTTCCAAATTCCTCTGCCTTAGAAATAATTAAAAATCTTTAGTACAAACTGTATTTTGCATTTGTGTATCAACTTCTACCTGAAGATCTCAAAGTATATTCCTAAATAAGATTTAAAATTCGTGTGAATGAATAGCTCACCTTTATTTTTGCAAGGGCAAACAGAGAAATCGAGTAATTTATTTAGCTGACATTGTAAGGGCATTGACTTAGCTGAAAATAGAATCCGGATCTCCTGATTCGTAGCCCTGTGCTGGAGAGACCATATCACTATTCGTAAGCAACCTCCCAAGAAGCCCATAAAATTTATAAGTGGCAGCTCTATATATAATGCTGATCCAACATTTGCCGTGGGTAATGTTTTACAGTATATCTGTTGCAAATCATTTCTTTTAAAGCATTCGTCTGTCTGTACCTAATGATTTATTCAGTCTTTGTTGCCTGATGTGAATCTTCCTCAAAAAAAAAAAAAAAATGCAAATCTATAAAAGTGCAACTTCAGGGTTTTTGCTTTTTTTTATTTTATTGTATATAAATCATAAATCTTTACATTGGGGGAATGAACATTAAGAAACCTGAAGCAAACACTTTCTGTGCTAATTTATTTTAGCTTACAAATGCTGTATTTTTCCTCCCCTTCAGTTTTTTCCATGGACCTGGAAATGACGAAGGGAAAAGAGGCCAGGAATGTTTTGAAGGCAATGCTTGGAAATGGGAGGCTGGAGAGGAAAATGGCTTCCATCTGGTTACGGTGTTTTAAGGACATTTCCTAATCTTTGAAGGTTAATGCACCTGCCTACTGCCCATGATAAGACACAGGATTTCCAAGTGGAACCACACTGATGTTATCAAGAAAAGTTATTTCTGAATGACCAAAAACGAAATAGGCATTGCTTCAGAGAGCTTGGTAGTTAAACAGACAAGACAAAATATCCCTGTCTTAAAGCAGAGGGCCTGAAATAATAAGCAAGTTTCTTGGGAAATGATGAAATATGTAATAAAGGCTAGAATCGAACCCCAACCCACCCATAGGTATAATTGATTTAATTAACTTAATGTTAGTCATCCAAAAGCCCAGAGTCAAGTTTGAAACTCAGCACCATAGCTTGTACATCAAAGGGGAAAGGGTGATTCATCAATGCTAAAAGAGTTGTCCGAGATAAGTAGCATGGTGTAAAGTTCTTTGCAGATGCTTATTCCTTTTGATTGCAGAGGATGTAATCTAGACAATTACTTTGTACTGCGGCAGATGTTTAGCTTTAAAACAGCCGATGTTCATCTCAAAGATGGTGAATGACCATCAGGTAGCACTTAGATTTACTCTGTGAAAGTATCAATCCTGCTTGGACTGATAATGACCAAAGCCGACTTCTCAGGAGGCCTCACTAACTTTTATCTACTGGCTTGGCCTTCAGACAGTGACCAGGACATATATGATATCCTTAAGCCATGGTTGGATTTGACCTAGAGCTTGACAGATCTAGCAGAAAGGCAATAGCTTCATCCAGAAAATAGGTATTTTAGGAGGCTATACCTACCCATCTGCTGATAGAGAGCTTAATTACAGTGTAATTATTGTTTATTGTTATACCTTAAAGCTTTTATTCCTATCCCATTTCTGAGTTACAATGGCAATGGCGCCTCCCACCTTTGATGCCTAACTTTTGAAATCAGATTGTTTGTACTTTTTCTCTATGCTAACTTTCAGACTTGGGAGGATTTTATGGTAAATAGCCGGAAACATAGCTCACTCTTCCCTTTCAAAACTACCACAAATTCTCATTTGCTATGTTTTTATCACAGAAGTTAAGTGAAAGTTAGGCATCTGATGGCTTAAAACCTGTCACCTTCATGCAAAACTCTGTCAGTTCCTTTGAATTTTAACAACCACCCAGAGGCAAACTTTTCTGATGAGAGCCGAACAGAAGAGCTGCAAAAGGACATGTGCTCTTAGCACATCCGATGGAGTTCTGCAGCTGTAGAGTTTTCCCATCTTCCCTTTTTTCTGCAGTCCAGATTCTGGATAAGTCTAGTGCTACATACCCATGCTTTGTATCTCATCTCATTTTGAAGACTGGATGCTTTTGGGGGGCAAACCCTTTTTCTTCTGTTTGGAATGTGTTAAGCTGATCCATCACTAAGGCATCTTATACTTATGCAAACAAGCTGTAATGGCGTGTACTGGTAAAGCATTGTCTTTCCCCGAATCCAGCAATTACTGTTAGTTGCTCAGGCCCCCATTTTCCCAGGGTGTCAGCAGTTTTCATCAGCCTGGCATACTTACTTTTTGCATTGCAATAGTGGAGTTGATGTAATTACTTAGGTAATCAGTAATACACCCTTGGAGTAACTTTAAGTAACTTTTTGGTTTTAACTTGTCTTTTAGGAGAAATGGAGGTTGCCTTTGCAAAGTGAGCAATAAAGAGTTCCAGTTTTCCTTTTGTGTCTCAGTGATTTATCTATGATTTATCTCTGGCCAATTGCTCCTTTTCTATAAAATATAAATTATATCTTGTCATATGACTTATAAAGATAAAACAGTCCTTGATTATGAGGGATCAGACACTTCAGCAATGGAGACCACGGCATTTGATTAAAAGGAGCTGCAACAACAGCTCTGCAAGGCAACTCTATGAAGCAGTTCACGCTGGACTGTCCGAATGTGTCTGGAGACCAAAACTGGGAAAATCTCTTTCCTTTTTCTCAGTCAACCGTTAAAATGGACTTTGTGACAAGACTAGCAAATACAGAAACGTAACTCACCCTAAGCCTATACATCTCAAGCAGACAATAAGAGTGTTGGAAAAGGAGGTTTTGCTGGATCAACACTCACAATAGAGGTTACATGCCTGACACTTTTCTTTTCTTTGATCTTACTGTATTTTGATGTCTTGCTTTCTACATGTTCATGCTCTGTTGGTCTTTTACTCATTGATGGCTGTCCTTTAAAAAGAACTCTTCTCACTTACCTGCCTGCATCTTTCAGAAAAAGTAAAAAGGAAAGGAGGAAGAAAAGGCTGACTAGTAAGAAGCTGGCTGAGTATCTCAGAGAACCTTAGCCTTTAAATATAATTGGTCAAAGGCAATGCACAGACCCCTACTAAACATAAGAACTGGATTAGTAGTGCTTTCGAGCTCCCGTGTCTGTGTTTTGGCTGTAGCTCAATTTTGTGTGATTTAGAAACAGGCGCACCAGTCCCATGTCACCTAAACCTTCATTTAGGTGTTCTAGAAACCCCCATGGATAAAGAGATGAGCTCACCTATGTCTTGACATGGATGATCAGGAGAAAAGGCTCTCTGGATATGCCATAATATAAAATCACAGGTCACACCATTTAGATTCAGCCATTGTGATTAAGGCAAACATCACTTTCAGACAACTACTCTTATCCTTGACTCCGGCACTCCCAAGGTGGTGCTGCTCTTGAAGATGACACCAGTGCAGAAATAGCAATTTAATTACTGCTATAGATTACTATTATCTTAATTTTAAAATGATAGGTTGTGTGCTCAAGGCACTCCTTTGTGCTCAGGGGAAGATTAAAGATCCTTGGGATCTGCTCCCGGTTTTTCACATTTTCTTCTCAAGTTACTATGATCTCCCCTTTTCAGTTTTGATCACAGTTTCTTTAGAGACTGATTTTGTACAGTGCCTCGGACAACTGACTCCTCATATTCTCCTTCTAAGAATAAACAATCAAAAGGCTTTTCCAAATTATTTGTCGTATCCTCTTCACACAAATGCTAACCATGATATAGGTGATGTGGGCCCCCATCTCATCCTGCACAGGGTCTGAAGTGTTCAGTTATTTGGTCAGATTTGCCTGCAACCGTTAATTTTACCTCTTTCCTTTGAAGCGATGGTGGCCTAGCAGATAGTTGTTTAACCTTGACCTTGCTAAGCAGTTCACTTGATGTTGCTATGCTTCAGTTTACACAAATTTAGGAATAATAATAATCTATGACCTGTTTCTCTCCTGGGATACCCAGGAATTTAATTAATGTGGCTTGAAACTGTCATCTGAGAAGGAGTGGGAGGAGTGCTGGTCTTGGCTATATTGTTTGAGAGGCCCCAGGAAAAGAGAGCTTAATTTTTGAGGTGGGAGCCAACTATTAATATCTGAGGATTTCACAGAGCTTGGTTTTAAAACATGTATTTTGGACACCTGTCTCCTCAGAAGAGCCTGCCAAAGCATTTGATGCAGAAGAACAATGAGAAATGACTGTCAAATGAACCTGTATGTCACTGAACAGGAGAGGAAATGTAATGCTATGACTCAGACACAATACTGAAATAGTCTGTCACAGCAGTCCAGGGTGTCTCTTCTTTGTGGCAGCACAAAGCCCAGCTGATTGATCCCAAGGCCTTCTGAATTCAGCAGAAAGGCTCCCAAACTACCTCAGACTAATTAGCTTTTCTGTCAATCTGAATATTGTCAGTCACAAGAGACTTTAAATAACAGGACTTAGAGTCCCTGGCAGGGATAGCAGTATATTGAACCTTCCCAACCCACCCAAAACATCCTGGGGTTCTACAGCAATGTTTGGTCCTACAGCAAGGTGTTGCATAAATGATAACTTTATCAAAGGTGGAGAGCTGCATGTGGTGTGACTCTTCGTGTTAGTGTCAGAGAAGGGAAGGCTGGCAGAATATATGTGAATTATGCTAATGTATGAAAAACTTTTAGGATTTTCCTTTCTGTAAAAGTTGCTCAGTGCCTGGAGGGAGCCTGAAAACTCTTCCTGAGAAGCCTGTCAGAAGACCCACTCCCAGCAAGTTGGTTTGCATTGTTGATGCCTCCAGTGCAGTCTGTGGCTTTCTTTGTCCCCTGCTACAATTACATAGCTATGTCCAAGGCCTTGGCAGAAGGCTGCAAAATCCCACAGGCAATCTTGTGCAGAAAACACTGAACTGCAGTTCAACATCATGGTCTGCCTGTTGGAAGCAAGGCAATTTAGTCACCCTACACCTCAGCCTCCTCATTTCCTGCTACGTCTTTTCATCCATTTTTCATTTGCCTTCTGTGTTCTGGTCATTGGCACGTTGAGACCATGACCATTTCTTACTCCTGTCTGGTATGACAGTTTCTACCACATTTCCTCTTCCCCCAGGGTATTTATGAAGTCAATGGATCCACAAACTGACTTTTTTTTAATTTTTCTAGTGTAAGAAAATATATGGGAGAGTAAGTGTTTGAAGTAGGGAGCCTTTGACGTACCACTAGGTCAAGGATTCTCACTTCGGTTTTTAAAGGCAGTAGGATTCCCTTTTGCAAAAGGTGCTCCCTGTCTTGGGTCTTTGCCTTTGCTGTTGTCTGATTATAATGTTAACCTTGCACTTCTACCACCTTTTATAGAATCTCTGGGCCAAATTCCTAGCAGTGTAAAATGGTGCACCTCCACTGAAGTCAACAGAATAATGGCAATGCACATTAGATAAACATCTACCTTATTAGGCATTATTTATTATTATCACTGTGTGTTATTAGTTTGTAATTTACTATTATTACTGTTATTTATTATCAGGCTTATTTCCCCAGACATCATGAATCCTCCTTCTATAAATGGCTTTGGAGACTCACATTATACTCCCAAAGTGGCAACATAGAAATATGAAGAAGCTTAGATGACATTTTCAAGACACCTGATTAGTTCACATCCTAAAAGCCATAATATAATGATCTGTTGTGTATCTTTGACTTGATAGTGAGGCAGTGCCACACTGGGGATAATGACCGGGACCCATCTGATGCACAGGGAGGTGGTAGTAAACTGGAGCTGTCTTGTGATGGAGCAACTGTCGGAGAGGTTATAGTGATGCAAAAGTTCATGCTATATCGGTGGTTGATGTGAGGTTCAGGTGCACAAATCTCTCACTGAAAGCACGAGATTTGACCCATCAAATCTCACCAGTCAAAAGCTTATTTTCAGGAGTTTTCTTTTACCATAACATGAGGCATGAGTATGAGTTGTGGCACCTTCTTTTGTCTCTGACTTGTATATAATGGATTGGGGGGCGGGCGAGGAGGGATGTGTTTACAAATAATGACTTGCTGCACACTTCTCAACAAGCACGAAGAAAGGGCTGGAAGGAGTCTATCAGCAGGTGCTGCTCTAACCGCTATATCATGCTGCCTTCTGGAGGCAAGGAGACCATCATTTTGAAGTTGCTGGGATCATTTTCTATGGGTTGGAAAGGGTGAGTTGTTTCTCTGTGCCTACAGCCAAGAACCGATGACTACCCACTGAGGTATGGCCTAATTTTCCACCCTGCTACCTGTCCCAATGTCATGGTTTCACCCCAGCTGGCAACAAAACGACAGCCACTCTCTCACTCCTCCCCCCAGTGGCATGGGGAGCGAATTGGAAGGGTAAAAGTGAGAAAACTCATGGGTTGAGATAAAGACAGTTTAATTGGTAAAGCAAAAGCCGCACACGCAAGCAAAGCAAAACAAGGAATTCATTCACTCCTTCCCATCGGCAGGCAGGTGTTCAGCCATCCCCAGGAAAGCAGGGCTCCATCACACCTAACGGTGACTTGGGAAGACAAACGCCATCACTCCAAACGTCCCCCCCCTTCCTTCTTCTTCCCCCAGCTTTATATGCTGAGCATGACGTCATATGGTGTGGAATATCCCTTTGGCCAGTTTGGGTCAGCTGTCCCGGCTGTGTCCCCTCCCAGCTTCTTGTGCACCCCCAGCCTGCTCGCTGGTGGGGTGGGGTGAGAAGTAGAAAAGGCCTTGACTCTGTGTAAGCACTGCTCAGCAGTAACAAAAACATCCCTGTGTTATCAACACTGTTTTAAACACCAGTCCAAAACATAGCCCCATCCTAGCTACTATGAATAAAATTAATTCTATCCCAGCCAAAACCAACACACCCAATCACTCAGTCATCATGGATGCATGGAAATATTGCCTTGTTATCAGAGCAGGATGGATGTCGTGGCAAGCAAGTCTTCATTTTCATGGGTAATGAGCAGAAGAGCCTCTACATAATGCTGACTTTCTAGAACAATAGCAAGGAACTGAGACATGCCTAATAATGTTCTTTCATAATGTTGTTATTTAGCAGGAATCGATGTTCACACCTGTTTATTTGTCTTTCAGATACAAATGAAAACAGTGTGCATGATTAATATAGTTAAATTGAAAAATAGCGCAGTATTGATTAGCCAGCTTTCCATTATGCTGTGCAACATCAGTCAATCTCTCCTAGACACCAGAAGAAACCTAATGGGCTTGTATTTATCACAGCCTAAGAAATCCCCATGGCAAACTTCTTCAACTCAAAACAGTAAATCTCAGGAATTTTGTTTCATCAAACAACAGAATATCTTTGCTGCTTGGACTATAAGTGAAAGTCACATCCCAAATCTTAGTGCCCTTTTTTGGAAGTGTTTGGCTCCCAGAGACCTGACAGTCTTGTTAGATTACTGGCCTCAGCTGCCGTGTTTTGAGGTATGCTGTCTATAAAACCCAGGTCTAATTCCTGTCACACTTTCTGTTCAAGCTGTTAGAGCCCTAGCTCTATGGAACCATCTCATCTGTCTATGATCTAAATCCCCAGATGGAGATGCTAAGGTCAGAGATGGAGCTGATTCGACTTCAAATGGAAAGTGAGACAAATTACAGCACAGATGTATTTAAAAAGCTGTTCTCAGTTATCTCTCAGCTCTGAACAGCTGCTGGCTTTGCTTATTTTGACGCTAGCATTGGACAGAATTACAGCTGCGATCCTACAGCATTTTCATGAGTGAATAGAAGGCTTTAGTAAGAAATTGTGCAGGTCTACTAATACCCTGATTTGCAGGAGAGCTCAGTCCAACTGATAACTTGAGCGACAAAACGCCAAAGGTTTCAAAGAACATACTAGAATTGTAGTTTCATAACAGAAACATATATAACCACTTAGGATGAAGATCTCATACAATTTTTCATAGAATATTCTGAATTGGAAGGGACCCACCAGGATCATCGAGTCCAACTCCTGACACCACACAGGGCAACCTAAAAGTGAAACCATAAATCTAAGAGCGTTGCCCAAATGCTTCTTGAACACTGATGGGCTTGAGGGCATGACCACTTTCCTGCGGAGCTTGCTCCAGTGCTTGACCAAGCTCTCAGTGAAGACCTTTTTCCTAATACCCAATCTGAACTTCCCCTGATGAAGCTTTAAGCCATTCCTTCACATCCTATCACTGAAGAGATCAGCACTTCCCTCTCTGCTGCACCTCATGAGAAAGTTGTAGACAGCTGTGAGTTCACCCCTTATTCTCCTTTTCTCAAAGTTGAACAAATCTAGTATCCTCAGCCAGTCCTCATGAGCCCAAAACTGCACCCAGTATTTGAAGTGAGGCTGCACCAATGCTGAGTATAGTGGGATAATCACTTCTGCAGCATAGTCCGTAGATTGGTGAGTCTTATAAACTGTCGGGATCTTGTACTATCTCGGTCCACATACAGATTGGTTTGAAAGGTTTTTTTTTTTAACTTTTTTTGATGCTACTGTAAGAATAATCAGTCTTTAGTAGGTTTGTAACAATATGATATTCTTTTTTTCAGTCATGTATAAAACCAAGACTGAAAACATGAATATCCAGTCATTTTCAATGAGAAATTACTCAGTTAATTAGCAGTGGTTTGCAAGCATTCTTTGCAGACTTTGGCTGGTGGCTTCTAAGAGTCCATGTCTAAAGATGACTACTGGGGATAACATTAAAAAAGTGTAGGGTATTTTGAGTTTCAGTTTGTATTTTGCCATGTGACAATCTATATTTAAGACATCCTTAAAGGGATACAAACTCTAGTGGAAAATATTCAAGAATCCACAAACCAAAATAGGTTGAAAAACAGTGGCAAAAGGTAGTAAGAAATATGCCTTGAAGTTTTACAGCAATTCCATTAGTACATACAAGGCCTTTGTGGATTTAAGAAGTCCCATAAATGTACTTTACCATATTACAAAGAAACTAAAATGTGAAGACCCAGTCCAAACTCCCCGTGGTCATGCTGGAATTTACCAGCTAAATGAGTGGTTTAGTGAAGATTTACAATCTCAATCCTATTTAGAATTCATGAGTTTCCCATAGATTTTGTTACCGTATGTTCCTCAGATGCTAAGCTTTCATTTCTAGAATAATGATAGTCCTCTATTTTTGATTGCTCAAATAGCCTTCTGAAGAACAGACGTAGAGAGGGAAAGCTGTCTGGGTTTGTAAAGAAAGAATTATGTTGGGCAAAAATTGATTACTTTTCCTAAATTTTCAGATTAAAAGGATGAAGGGAGCACGTGCCACAGAGGCTCGTGAAACTTTACCTGAAGAATTAACCAAGTTCCATTGGTCAGTGCCCCACATCATATGGGCTGTAAACATTGTGGTGGGGATAACGCTGAAGAGGAGATACAAGTAAACTTGATCCCTCAGCATCTGCCTCAATATTCATACATATAAGTGCCAGAAATCAGCATAAATTTCTGACACCACCAATACTGAACACGAACACTCACTTTTCCATCTCAGATCAGCCAGGACTTATGCATTGGCAGCATAGTGCCATATTCCTTCTCCTGCCCCATGAATGTAGAGGCAAGGTTACAGGTCAGCAGATGCTTTAATTTGCCCATCCAACGCATCTTTGCATGGGGGTTGCACGGCATACAGTGGGAAGGAGGTAGCAACAGCTTGCTGTTCCTCTGGGGTCATGCCTTCTAACCATATCTTAACATCCAAGACAGAAGGCCTCCTTCTGTGATGTGACCAGCATAGCACTCTCCCTTGTGTCACAGCCAAGGGAATTGCAGAGGTTGATGAAGGTCAAGTGCTCTCAAAAAAGGCCGGACAAAAAGATGTTGCTTTACTTTATGAGAGTTCATATGGCAAAGAAGTACAAGACAGCAATAATACGAGGCACATATCTCGCCAACAAACAATGGTAACTCATCAGTCCTACTTCTGTCACTCACTCAAAAGAACGGGAACCATTATTCCTAATTACACAGGAGCTGAAACACAGTTTATCAATTTACTTTGAGATAGAGGGCTTGTTCCCGGGTGCAGAGAATTAATTTTCTTACAGTAATGCCTGGGAAAGCAGAAGATTGGTTCTGCTTGATTTACAGTGTCAGCGTTTTTTATTACTATTTCATGAACAACCTTCATTTAATCACAAGGCATGTAGAAATTGAATACAAAAGGAGATCTTTCATTATTCATAGATAGTATCTTCCCCAATTGCAGACTTGTTTGGTTAATAATAAATATCGTAAAAAAAAATCTTTGTTCAGGTTAGACTCATAGGGCATCTTATTTATTTCTTATTTACTTTCAATACTTAAAGGGATGCTGAAGATGAGTAAAATTCTTCCCTGCTGTTCTGAGCTGGAGGGTAGAAGTAGAAATTCATTTTTTTCAGATTATCTTTGCTTCAACATGTGAAAGTTTGATTCTGCATTTAAAAGCACAGTATTACAAGTGTGAAGAAGTCGCCTCTGGCCTCTGCAGTGTGACTACTACACAAGGTCTCATTGCTGCTCAGTGAAGTCGTGCACAACCCATACCTGTGTCAAGACTGACCTATGTCCTCAACAGAGCTAGTTAAGTATTTCATGTCTGAACTTTGACAGAAAATTGATATTTCAATAAAATAGAATTTTTCACTGCAGTGTATCAATTTGCTTTTTTGTAAGTTTTCAGTGTCTTGTTGGAAAAGCCTGAAACTTTTCAAGGGAAAAAATATTTAATTATTCTGCAATTTCTGGCAACAGTGGCTGATAGCTTTAGATTATTTTACACACACATATACAGTTGCTCAAAATGAAATTTTTCCAGAAAAAAATGGAAAAAAAAAATCCCACATATAAATTCTACTGCTGGCGAAGTAAAATAAGAACTAAAAGATTTTTCTAGTTCATAGAATTATAGAATGATAGAATAGTTTGGGTTGGAAGGGACTTCTAAAGGTCATCTAGTCCAACCCCCCTGCCGTGGGCAGGGACATCTTCAACTAGATCAGGTTGCTCAGAGCCCCGTCCAGCCTGACCTTGAGTGTTTCCAGGGATGGGGCATCCACCACCTCTCTGGGCAACCTGTGCCAGTGCTTCACCACCCGCAGCGGAAAAAATTTCTTCCTTATATCTATGTCTATATCTACCCCCCTTTAGTTTAAAGCCATTCCCCCTTCTCCTGTCGCAACAGGCCCTGCTAAAAAGGTTGCCCCCATCTTTTTTATAAGCCCCCTTGAAGTACTGATGGGCTGCAATAAGGTCTCCCCAAAGCCTTCTCTTCCCTAGGTTGAACAATCCCAACTCTCTCTGCCTTTCTTCATACGAGAGCTGTTCCAGCCCCCAATCATTTTCGTGGCCCTCTTCTGGACCCTCTCCAACAGGTCTGTGTCTTTCTTATGCTGAGAGCTCCAGAGCTGGACGCAGTACTCCAGGTGGGGTCTCACCAGAGCAGAGTAGAGGGGCAGAATCCCCTCCCTCGACCTGCTGGCCACGCTTCTTTTGATGCAGCCCAGGATACGGTTGGCCTTCTGGGCTGTGAGCGCACCTTGCTGGCTCATGTCCAGCTTTTCATCCTCCAGTAGCCCCAAGTCCTTCTTGGCAGGGCTGCTCTCAATCCCTTCATCCCTAGTTCTCATGACTTAGACAATGAGCTTCAAATATGAGTGATGGATAGCTGAATCTTCAGACAAATGGAAACACAGACTCATCTAAAAAACCTTAAAGTTTAGAACACCTTACCTGCTTCAGTTCTCTTTATCTTAAGAACTATTGCTAAAACTATCTTCCCAGTAGTGGGAGATTACAAAACAAGTCTTATGGCATCTTGGTTAGTAACAAAGACAACTATATTTCAACTGGTGCTGGTTTTGGCTGGAATAGAGTTAATTTCCTTCACAGTAGCTAATATGGGGCTATGTTTTAGATTTGTTTTGGAAACAGTGTTAATAACACAGGAATTTTTTTGTTATTGCTGAGCAGTGCTGACACAGAATCACGGCCTTTTCTGCTTCTCACACCACCCCACCAGCGAGCAGGCTGGGGGTGCACAAGAAGTTGGGAGGGGACACAGCCAGGACAGCTGACCCCAACTGACCAAAGGGATATTCCACACCATATGATGTCATGCTCAGCATATAAAGCTGGGGGAAGAAGAAGGAAGGGGGGACATTCAGAGTGATGGCGTTTGTCTTCCCAAGTCACCGTTACGTGTGATGGAGCCCTGCTTTCCTGGAGATGGCTGAACACCTGCCTGCCGATGGGAATAGTGAATGAATTCCTTGTTTTGCTTTGCTTGCGTGCGCGGCTTTTGCTTGACCTATTAAACTGTCTTTATCTCAACCCATGATTTTTCTCACTTCTACCTTTCCAATTCTCTCCCCCATCCCACCAGGGAGGGGAATGAGCAAGTGGCTGTGAGGTGCTTAGTTGCTGGCTGGGGTTAAACGACGTCACAACTCAACCATATCAGAAATAGTGTGGCCTGCAGGACTAGGAAAGTACATTGAGGTGCTGGAGCGTGTCCAAAAGAAGGGCGGTGAAGCTGGTGAAGGGTCTAGAGCACAAGTCTTATGAGGAGCGGCTGAGGGAACTGGGGTTGTTCAGCCTGGAGAAAAGGGGGCTCAGGGGAGACCTTATCGCTCTCTACAACCACCTGAAAGGAGGTTGTAGTGAGGCGGGTCTCAGTCTCTTCTCCCAAGTAACAAGTGATAGGATGAGAGGAAACAGCCTCAAGTTGTGCCAGGGGAGGTTTAGATTGGACGTGAGGAAAAATTCCTTTACTGAAAGAGTGGTTAAACATTGGAAGAGGCTGCCCAGGGAAGTGGTGGAGTCCCCATCCCTGGAGGTATTTAAAAGACCTGTAGATGTGGCGCTTAGGGACATGGTTTAGTGGTGGACTTGGCAGTGTTAGGTTAATGGTTGGACTTGATGATCTTAAGGGTTTTTTCGAACATAAATGATTCTATGATTCTATGCATAATAATTTCCATGGTTATATATGGGAACATTTGTACATATAAGAGTTCCAAGAAAGAGTCTGCAGTCTCTTTGTCCATGCACATAGTGCAGATAATAAGCCTTAACTTTCTGCCTGGGATGCTGGGAAAGTCAATTTGCTAATGTTTGTAAAGTGCTTTAAAATCTTCAGCTATAAGAAGAGTAAAATTTAACAATTACTTTTTAATGTACTAGAAATAATGAGCACTCAAGTCTCAGTGCTTTTTTTCTCTAATAATATTTTCTCTTAAATTATGTATTTAATTCACTCTGTATATCTACCTAGATTTTTTTTTTCTTAACATGCACATCACCATTGTATCTTGGCACTGAGACAGAAACAAGGAGTTTGCTTGTTTTCTTCCCTGACAACTTCTTAAGCTCATTACTATCAATTTAGGAAGTACTGAAGATAAGTTAAGAAGTGGAGTTTGCAAGCAGTAAGGTGCCTCCAAGGGGTTCATGCCATGGGATAAACTATCTGCAAATCAGCAGGTAGGAGCAGAGGTGTTTCATGACCTCCTTTTGCAGGAACTCCTACGTTCCCCCAGAAGTATTCTGTGAGACCACAGAAGTCAAAGACAGAATTTATCCATTGCAAACAGAAACAGTGCCATGAGCTTGTCCATTTGAGGTGTACCCCATCTGAACACCGATTTCACAGATCATCAGTCCTTGTACAGATTCAGCATGATTAGAGACTGGTGAATTTTATCATTTGAACATTACAGGTGGGTTTAAGCAACACTCAGTGCACAATTCCTGCAACAGTAATAAATGCAGAGCATGAAATTATTTCCTTGGATGAATTTTCAGAGCGTTATTTATTCTATGTCTATGCTAAAGTCTATCCTTAATTCCTAAGGACCCCTTAATTCTCTTGCTTCATGACAACTTTCCTAAGGAGAGCCAGTGCCGGGTTTTGTAGCAATATAGTGAGGAAACAAAGAATAAACCTGACCAGCATCTCAGAAGAGAGCATAGTGCTTTACATCATCAACATCTTAGAAATGGCTAAAAATCTAATTTTTCTGTGTGCTGTGTATACCTGTGGCTCTATAACAAGAAATAATGGTTGTAATAAGAGTAATTAAGAATTGTAAATAATTGATATAGCTGCAAGGACTCCCTTACATTTATTTTTCTGGTAATAACAGGTGCTACTCACTTGAGAAACTCAGCTACCCAAGCCTGTTATGTCTGTGTAAGGCCAGAATCATGATGGGCAGGAACGTTATTCTAATTAAAATACTGTTCTCATCCTCAAATATCCTATGCCTGTACCATCAAGTAAGCAAATGTCCACTGTACAGGATGACCTTGAAGAGATACGTATACACTAGGCAAAAAATATATCATATTTGTTGCATTCATGGGTATCAAAATAAAGATCTACTAGCGCAAAAGGGTTGCTTTACATATTTTAATCATTTAAAAACTTCAGTCCAACTTTACTGAGAAGTCTGCGGTTGTATTTGCCTCATCTGTGCTAGGAATAAGTTTGTTTTCATCTGTCCAAACACAGCATGAGGAGGAGAGGGTTTTTTTTTCTTTTTTCTAAAAAGGCTGGAAGCACTCCTACTTCAGATTGCCAAAAGGGAAGTGGGAGGTGAGAGATGTGAACTTGCTCAATAACAGAATTAACTGTGTTTTCCAAAATGAGTTTATATATTCAAATCATATCAATCCTGTGACTCATCTCAATCAGGTGAACAAATCATATGCCACCATAGTTTTTTTAGAGAAAGAATTGTATGTATGTATGTATGCATGTATGTATTTATTTATTTATTTAAAGAAAGGGTAGGACTGCCTTTTAAGAGAGAGATTTGGGTTATAAATTTGAGAGCAAAGTGGTACAGATAAGAATCATAGAATCACTGAGGTTGGAAAAGACCTCTAAGATCATCGAGTCCAACCGTCAACCCAACACCACCACGCCCACTAAACCATGTCCCTAAGCGCTTCATCTACACGTCTTTTAAAAACCTCCAGGGATGGGGACTCCACCACTTCCCTGGGCAGCCTGGTCCAATGTTTCACCACTCTTTCAGGAAAGAAATTTTTCCTTACATCCAATCTAAACCTCCCCTGGCGCAACTTGAGGCCATTTCCTCTTGTCCTATCGCTTGTTACTTGGGAGAAGAGACCGACACCCACCTCGCTACAACCTCCTCTCAGGGAGTTGTAGAGAGCGATGAGGTCTCCCCTCAGCCTCCTCTTCTCCAGGCTAAACAACCCCAGTTCCCTCAGCCGCTCCTCACAAGACTTGTGCTCCAGACCCCTCACCAGCCTCGTTGCCCTTCTCTGGACACACTCCAGCACCTCAATGTCCTTCTTGTAGTGAGGGGCCCAAAACTGAACACAGTATTCGAGCCTGTGCGGCCTCACCAGTGCCGAGTACAGGGGCACGATCACTTCCCTACTCCTGCTGGCCATGCTATTTCTGATACAGGCCAGGATGCCATTGGCCTTCTTGGCCACCTGGGCACACTGCCGGCTCATGTTCAGCCGGCTGTCAACCAGCACCCCCAGGTCCTTTTCCGCCAGGCAGCTTTCCAGCCACTCTTCCCCAAGCCTGTAGCGCTGCATGGGGTTGTTGTGACCCAAGTGCAGGACCCGGCACTTGGCCTTGTTGAACCTCTTACAATTGGCCTTGGCCCATCGATCCAGCCTGTCCAGGTCCCTCTGCAGAGCCTTCCTACCCTCGAGCAGATCAACACTCCCGCCCAACTTGGTGTCGTCTGCAAACTTACTGAGGGTGCACTCGATCCCCTCGTCCAGATCATTGATAAAGATATTAAACAAGACTGGCCCCAAAACTGAGCCCTGGGGAACACCGCTCGTGACCGGCCGCCAACTGGATTGAACTCCATTCACCACAACTCTCTGGGCCCGGCCGTCCAGCCAGTTTTTGACCCAGCGCAGAGTCCACCTGTCTAAGCTGTGAGCCGCCAGCTTCTCGAGGAGAATGCTGTGGGAGACGGTGTCAAAGGCCTTGCTGAAGTCCAGGTAGACCACATCCACAGCCTTTCCCTCATCCACTAGGCGGGTCACCTGGTCGTAGGAGGAGATGAGGTTGGTCAAGCAGGACCTGCCTCTCATGAATCCGTGCTGGCTGGGCCGGATCCCCTGGTTGTCCCGCACATGCCTTGTGAGCGCCCTCAAGATGAACTGCTCCATAATCTTCCCCGGCACCGAGGTCAGGCTGACAGGCCTGTAGTTCCCCAGATCCTCCTTCCGGCCCTTCTTGTAGATGGGCGTCACATTGGCAAGCCTCCAGTCATCCGGGACCTCCCCCGTGAACCAGGACTGTTGATAAATGATGGAGAGCGGCTTGGCAAGTTCCTCCGCCAGCTCCCTCAACACTCTCGGGTGGATCCCATCCGGCCCCATAGACTTGTGAGCGTCCAGGTGGCGTAGCAGGTCACTGATTGCTTCCTCTTGGATTACGGGGGGTTCATCCTGCTCGCCGTCCCTGTCTTCCAGCTCGGGGGGCTGAGTACCCTGAGGATAACTGGTCTGCCTGTTAAAGACTGAGGCAAAGAAGGCATTAAGTACCTCAGCCTTCTCCTCATCCTCGGTGGCAATGTTCCCCCCTGCATCCAATAAAGGATGGAGATTTTCCTTGGCTCTCTTCTTGTCATTAATATATTTGTAAAAGCTTTTTTTGTTGTCTTTAACGACAGCGGCCAGATTGCGTTCTAGCTGGGCTTTTGCCTTTCTCATTTCCTCTCTGCATGACCTAACGAGATCCCTGTACTCTTTTTGAGTTGCCTGCCCCTTCTTCCACAAGCGGTAAACTCTCCTTTTTTTTCCTGAGTCCCAGCAAGAGCTTCCCGTTCAGCCAGGCCGGTCGTCTTCCCCGCCCATTCTTCTTACGGCGTACAGGGACAGCCTGCTCCTGCGCCTTTAAGACTTCCTTCTTGAAGAATGTCCAGCCTTCCTGGACCCCTTTGCCCTTCAGGACCGTCTCCCAAGGGACTCGCTCAACCAGCGTCCTGAACAGGCCAAAGTCCGCCCTCCGGAAGTCCATGGTTGCAGTTTTGCTGGCCCCCCTCCTTACTTCACCAAGAAGCGAGAATTCTATCATTTCATGGTCACTAAGCCCAAGACGGCCTCCGACCACCACATCTCCCACCAGTCCTTCTCTGTTTGTAAACAGCAGGTCGAGCGAGGCACCTCCCCTGGTAGGCTCACTTACCAGCTGTGTCAGGAAGTTGTCTTCCACACACTCCAGGAACCTCCTAGACTGTTTCTTCTCTGCCATGTTGTATTTCTAGCAGACATCCGGGAAGCTGAAGTCCCCCACGAGAACAAGGGCTAGCAATTGAGAGACTTCTGCCAGCCGCTTATAGAACGCTTCATCCGCCCCTTCATCCTGGTTGGGTGGTCTATAACAGACTCCCAGCAGGATATCTGCCTCGGTGGCCTTCCCCCTCATCCTTACCCATAGACACTCAACCGTACCATCATCACAATCGTTGAGCTCTAGACAATCGAAACACTCCCTAACATACAGGGCCACCCCACCGCCTCTCCTTCCTCGCCTGTCCCTTCTGAAGAGTCTATAGACATCCATTGCAGCACCCCAATCGTGAGAGTCACCCCACCATGTTTCTGTGATGGTGACTAAGTCATATCTCTCCTGCTGCACAATGGCTTCCAGCTCCTCCTGTTTGCCGCCCATGCTGCGTGCATTGGTGTAGATGCACTTGAGCTGGGCTATCGATTTCGCCCCCAGCATCGGCTCGCCACCCCTAGGCTCATCTCTAGCGAGCCTGGTTTTATCCCCTTCCCCCTTCGAACCTAGTTTAAAGCCCTCTCAATGAGCCCCGCCAATTCATGAGCCATGATCCTTTGTCCCCTGTGAGACAGCTGAACTCCGTCTGTCACCAGCAGGCCCGGTGCCGTGTAAACCTCCCCATGATCAAAAAAGCCAAAATTCCTCTGATGGCACCAGCCCCTGAGCCACGTGTTGATCAGGTATGTTTTCCTGCTCCTTTCAGTATCCTTCCCTGCCACTGTAGGGATAGAGGAAAACACTACCTGTGCTCCCGATCCTTGAACCAGTCGCCCCAGTGCCCTGAAGTCCCTTTTGATCACTGCAGGACTTCTCTCTGCAACCTCATCACTGCCAGCCTGTATAACCAGCAGCGGGTAGTAATCAGAAGACTGTACCAGACCAGGGAGCTTCCTAGTGATGTCTCTGACCTGGGCCCCAGGGAGGCAGCAGACTTTAAAGTGTCTTTTAAAGTGTCCGAGCAGGATTTAAAGTGTACTTCTCCCTGTCTTCAGTGTTTCCTACTGGCAGCTCCAGTCTCAGAAGGTCAACTCTGAGAATCTGGTTTGGGGCATTTATCTTTTCCTATGCTTTGTAAATGCTTTTAACACAAAGGTTTGATTTCACTCTGGGACATCAGCAACCTAATGGCTCCCTGTGTGTCCATGTTATGTTATACAGGTCTCCTTCTCATTATGGATTCTGTGTTGCCTTCATATGCATGAAAGTGTAATCTTAAGTGCCAAATAGGGATAAAAATCCTGTTCTACTTCAGATGGCTGCTGTGAGAATAAGGACATTAAAAATTTTGAAGTGATCAGATGCTGTGATGATAGGGCCCTGAGATATCTCTTGGTCAAGCGTCATAGTTTAACCTCAGCCGGCAACTAAGCACCACCCAGCCGCTCACTCCCTCCCTCCCAGTGGGATGGGGGAGAGAATTGGAAGGGGAAAAGTGAGGAAACTCATGGGTTGAGATAAAGGCAGTTTAATAGGTCAAGCAAAAGCCACGCACGCAAGCAAAGCAAAACAAGGAATTCATTCACTTCTTCCCATCGGCAGGCAGGTGTTCAGCCACCTCCAGGAAAGCAGGGCTCCATCACGTGTAACGGTGACTTGGGAAGACAAACGCCATCACTCCGAACGTCCCCCCTTCCTTCTTCTTCCCCCAGCTTTATATGCTGAGCATGACATCATGTGGTATGGAATGTCCCTTTGGTCAGTTGGGGTCAGCTGTCCTGGCTGTGTCCCCTCCCAACTTCTTGTGCACCTCCAGCCTTCTCAGTCAGTAGAACATGGGAAGCTGAAAAGTCCTTGACTAGTGTAAACACTACCTAGCTAACCCAAGTTCCAGTAAAAATTCACCATTCACTTTAATTACGGTTCAGCAGGCCTGCACCAACTGGAATCAGATGTTTCCCTTCAGGTTTTAATTAAATAAATAAAAGAAAGAGCTTTGTTTTAAGCATTGCTTTTCTAAGGTTGAAATAGCCTTTGAAAATCATGAGAAAACTGTTGGACCAAAAATGTTCAAATGTCCTAAAATACCTGCATGTCTTTTTAAGCTTATAGTAGCTCAAGCCATCCTGTGGATTAATAGCACAGACTCACAGCAATTGAGGGCATGGAAAAGAGCTTGGCCCACTAATTGCCAAGGGAACCTTGCTATCTGCAGCCTGTTCCATAAATCCACCAGAATATTGAGGTATTGGTATTACCATCAGGATAAAAGAGTAACACATCTCGGCAACAAAATCCCTGAGGCGGTATATTAAACTGGGAAGTAGCTGGCTGCATGAAATGCGAAAAATAAGAGAGGGTAGAACAGCTCCTGCAAACACTTGAGGATGGGAGCGTGTGAAGCCAATCACAGAGGAAAGATGAAAGGACAAAAAGGTTAGGCTGTTTATTTTATTTTTAGACGAAAGATTCTATTAAGATAAGGCACTGTAACATGGGTGTGCACTTGGTTGCATTTTTTTTTTTGGTTGCATCTTTTAGGATGTTGCTTGTAGTAACATCACAGAAGGATTTTAAGTTGATTTCCTAGGATTTTCTCAGATGTACGTACCCCAGTCTGAACACCTGGGCAAAACTGCATCCCAGGAAGAAGGTTTTCTTCCACTTAAGTTGTTTTTGTGCATTCTCAAAACAGGTTTAACAGGTAACAACCGGATGAGACATTTTGTAAAGTACATTTGTCGTTCTCATCCATTTAATCCATACAGGGAGAAAAAACTGCTTCTTATAAGGTGGTCTAAAACTTGGAGCACTCAGGGAGAGATTAAGAGTTTGATCCAAGAGAGTTTGCTAATCCCCACTTGAAAAAAAAAAGAATTTCTCCACTGTGCAGCAAAGAAATAAAAATTTGTACGAGAGAGACAGAGAGAAAAACTCCAGACAGAAGTGTGACTTTGCTCCGTAAATGGTCACGTCTTCTAGAAGGGAATGCTACATCCTAGGTCCTGTTCAAGGAGTCTTCCTTTCCTTTTTTTTTTTCAGTAGCTGCTGGATGTAATATAAAGAAACTGTCCCTAGCAAAGGAATAAGAAGGAGCATCACAATCTGCAGTCCTTAAAAAGGAGCTCAGTTTTTCAAAAGAATGGAGAACATTCTTTCCATACAGGACTTAAGGTTGTCAATCCCCAAGACCCACAAATGCCAACCCTCAGTCCTGAGTCAGTTACCCTTACTCCAGAGTTCTCGTTTCTGACTGTCTCTTGACATCTCCCTGCTCAGCAGGACTGTTTTTGGAGAACTTTGTCATGTACCACAGGGGGAAGTTTGGCTCCTATATTGAGAAGAGAAGGTCCTTAAAGCTTCGGGGAAAGCAGGTTCTCTCTGCTGTTCTATATTTGGAAGGCTTTGCTATCCTCTTATTTTAGGGAGGATTTTTGCCAAGTGAAATGGGTCTTTGCCTACACGAGAAGTACACAGAATTCCAGAAGTTTATGCAATCACATTTTGCTCCCTATTTCTGGCATTACCTCCTGAACCCTTGTCATGGACCACCACCTATGACTACTGTGGAGCAACAACCATTCAGTATTTTCTAACAATCTCCTGCTACCTCAAGCCCTGCTGCAGAGATGATGCCTCAATTATTGTTGTAGCTGATTAACTCTTGCTCCACTCTGCGTGCTATTTTTGCAAGGCCATGGTAATCTCTAAATCACAGCCCTCAATGTACACTTATGGAAGAGCATTACCTGCAATTTCCCAAGCATTTCATTTCCTTGGAAGATTTATTTATAAACAAACATGAGCTTTATTGTTGCTTGTTGCAAACACGCAGTAAATTAGTTTTTCCACGCTGAAATGCAGCAGCATAAAATTCTCACTTGAGGAAAGTACTAACTGGCATTATGGCATTACTTTGTTAATTATATTGGCACATACACTGCTGCTCTTTAAATTAATCCTGTACACCAGAAACACTTCGTACCTAATGATTTCCTGGACTTCTTGTATGTTAATTCATGCTTAATCTAATTTAAATCATTGTCAAAGTGACAAATGCAAGGAAAACACAGACAGTGTTTAAAGCAACGTGACTCCTGAGTCAGTGAGTCATGGTCATAGAAGCTATCATGCAGTGATCCCTGGTAAAGATTCATTTGAGTATGTTGAGTTTGGCTTTGGTATGTTTGACAGGTTTCTGACTCTTTCTTATCAGTCTGACCTGTCATTTTTTAACAGATTAATTTTCCATGGGGTCCACTTCTCTAACCAATTCTCAGTCATTTAATTTTTGGTTGTTGACTGTTAATGGTGTCTAATAAGATTATGAGCTTGGAAGACTACGATGATGAAGTTATTTAGGTTATTCAGTTATTTAGGTTATTGTTTATGACAAGGAAGGCCATCACTAATCCATGACATAAATTATATATTCTCCAGTCTTTATCATTCTTTGGCCCTGCAGCTTTCTTAGTGGAAAACTGCTCGACCAACATAACCATCTTCCCAGATTTCTTCCATACTGTTTACAGCAACAGCCCTGTTATTGCATGTCAAATATCTTACAAAATCAATTTATGTCATTTTATCATCTCACTTTGAATGGAGCTTTCCAAAAGTGCAATAAATGTAAAGGCATCTGCTATGGTAGTTACCACATAAGTTTTACCTGCTGCTGAACTCAGAAAGGTGCATGAAAGTACCTTGACAATACACGGGAGAGTCTCTGGCTCTCTTGAAATTTGAATTCAGCACTTCAGTCCTGCCTTCCAGAGATACTGGACCAGTGCTTCAATCGTGAGTCTTACATTTATAAGGACTAAGTACTTAGTATTTAGTACTTAGTCTTTGCAAGTACTAAGTGGACAGAAAAAGTTTCCAGATTTCTCTCTTGAGAAGCATCATCTTGTCAAAGTAGCTTCCATCCAGCTGGAAGGAGTGTTTCTCAGCTCTGCAAAGAGCAAATCCAGTGGGAGATATGTGAGCTCTCCTGGATAAACATGCATGTAGTTACTTGTAAACATGGGACACAAAAAGGAACATCTGCAGCAAGGAAGATAGAAAAGAGGAAAAGCAAAACATAGATGTGTGTTTTCAATTCTTCACCTCTCTGCTGTTCATGTGTGTTAGTGCTACCGGGAGAACTGTCATGGCACTGGCAATGTCTCTGTCAAAACTGGAGCATGGGCTGTTTTGACTTTTAAAATTTGACCAAAGAAATAACGACAATAATGCTGGAGGTAAGGTGCACGATAATTACCACAATGACCATTTACATGTAAATGTACAACTGATTGTTTCAGACTAGATGCTAGGAATCCCTCATCCCAGATGAGTGCTGCATCCACTAGGTTACTCAGACTTGCTTTTACCTATTATTTCTACCAAGCCAAACAATTATTACTAAACACTGAAAATTCTGCTAGGCACCATGCAACGGGATAGGCAATGTGGTCTAGGACACCTTCATAGGGGGTGGAAGGAGGAGTTTTAAATCATGCCTTGCAACTTCATTATCCGACTTGCAATTACATGCAGAATGCAGTTTTCGGTCCATGACCTCAGCAGAGATACTATGGGGAAAATTCTCTAAGTATGTGTTATCACTTGTGAAATGGGCCTTCTTTCGATGTGGAGTGTAAGTATGTAATAACTTTTAATACATTAATTTTATTCCCACAGTTCCTACTTTGTGTTAGCGCTTTTCTTTTTTTTTTTTTTTCCTACCATCATTATGTTTTTCTCCCACAACATTCTAGGAGCTTTAAACTATTTTTAAATTGCTGTCTCTTTTATTTTAACTGTGATCTCCCATCCCTTTTATAGTTCCTTGCTATATTTCCCTCTGGTTTTCCTTTAGCTTCTAATTTCATTTTCCCTGGGTTCATTATTTTTATGCTAGAACTTTGAATATTGCTTTCCCGCATGTAGCTCTTTTGTTTCTTGTAGCTCTGAATTGTTATTTACACTTTGAAATGGAGGCTTGGATGCCTTCATCTAGCTGGTGGCTCCATCTCGTAGATATTGCGTTATCATGTAGTGCAAAACAGTCTGTCTCAGTGGTGAATTTTTTTAACCGTGAATCCCTCTGGGAAGATGCTAAATGTGCACAAAGAGTAGGACTTGAGTTCCCATCAAAGCTGATAACAGAGCTTGCTGCACTCTGTTACAAAACCTTTGTGCTTTAGCTGGAGCAGTGATAGCGATCATTTCCAGCATAAGGATTTTCTCTGGGATTATGACTACACGGGCACTTCAACCCATTCTTGAACTTTAAAAAGTGCTTAACACTTGGGTCTCCAGATTGCTTAAAACCTGAACCCAACATGTGAGATCTCACCCACCAGGAATGTGGGGGCAGCAGTTAAGACCAGAGATGTGCCACTTGAAGTAGTGCTAAAAACAGACAAGATTTAACGTTTAAGCAGGAGTTTCTCCTTTTCTGGCTGTATTTATATGAAAAACAATCAGGCAAGTAACCTTTGCTGTGCTGTAAGAGTTTCTCAGCTGTTTTATTTTTTTGCTTCTTTGTGTTTGTTTTTTTCCGAATGACCAGTGAAGGAAACTGCATGTACATAGCACTATGTCATGGAAGCTTAGTATGTGCAACAGTGCTGCAAATTAAAATTTCTGCTGTCTATCTTCTTTCAGGGAAATTTCGGGAAGCCATTGTGCCAATGGGCAATGTTATATTTCCCTGACAAATACTTACACATTGCCCTTTTTCTTCCTTCCTTTCCTCACCATAGCTATCTTTATAGTACAGATAATGACTGAACATGATTAAAATAGTAATTTCACGGCATTTGAACCCATGTTTAGTAGCAACACTGGGGTCTCTCTTTGTCTCTCCCCCCCTGCCCCGCTTCTCTTTTCCTTCTTGAAAATGTGTGTGTTATTGGTGTATAGTTCATCAGCAACATCTTTAGAAGACTGCCATGTAGACTCCTCAGCAGCTTGATGCAGAGATAGGAGTGGGGAGAGAGGAGGAAAACAGAGGAAGAAGATACAGATTATTAATACCAGAAGTTCTTGTGCCATGAAAATGGTTTCATTATGCAAAATCTGGATACAAAGCTTGTGGTTTTGACCTTGGACATGAAGCACAAATCTCACAGATGTATAGACACAACCACAGTCTTGCTTGTGGGGTTGGAAGGCAAAGCAAAATTCAGGAGTGCCAACTAAAGTGAATTCAGATAAAAAAGAAAATCATCTGGAACCAATCCCTGTAACCTGTTTCCTACAGCGCTTCAGCAAGTCCCTTTGGTTGCTACAACCTCCTCTTTATATTGAACTCTCCCTGCCTTTGTCTACAACATTTGTCTTGTCAATTAAAGAACTTTTATCTATAGTCAGAATTGTCTTGGCAGAAGTAAGATCTTTTATATTTAAGACTATTTAGTTCCTCTAAACTCAGGAGATATTCAGGCTTTTCCTTTGAAGAAAGGAAGACAGGGATCAGAGCCAAGCTTGTCCTTTTCTTTTATGTTCTGCACATGAAAAAAAAAAAAAAAAAAGAAAAACAGAAAAGAAAGAAAAAACCTCAGAAAATAGAGGAAAAGCCCAATAAAAGGATCTTCATCAAAGTGGTAGCTCAGACTGCCAGAAATTCATTGCAATCTTCACTATAGAACATTGCTTATATTTTACATGTAATCAGAGCTACTCTGGGGGGTAAATCTGGAGATTTATTTTTCAAATTTTATTTGAATTGACAGGACAAGGGGCTATGGGCACAAACTAAAACACAGAAAATTTCATTTAAGCATTAAAAAAAATATTATTGTGAGAGTTGTTGAACACTAGACATGGATTCTCCATCTTGGCATTTTTCGTTGTTGACAAGATTCATTCTTTGATCTTGAAGCAACAAAAAATGCTGATGCCACATGTAGAAGAAAACACTTTGCAGGTTGGACAGGTCTGTCATGCTAGGAGCCCCTTCTGCACGCTCTCATCCGAGGTCCACTTGAAATGGCAGAGGTTTTGCATTGGCAGACTGCAACTTCACCCGGGTATCCCCCCCCAGTCTTTTGTGCAGTTAAGTGCTTTGCCATAGAGCTGACAATGTATCAGTGACAGAGAGTGGGTAGAATTAGAATTCTACATGTAATTCTCCACATAGCTCTTTAACACAGCACGAGAGATCTTTAGCTGGAGAAAGCTGTCTTTGATGAGAAGTGGACTCCCTAATGAGTCCACAGCTAGAATAGATTTTTTTAATTTTTTTTTTTTTTCATGTATTTCTTTTGGCTTCATTTGTATAGCGATGTCCTGAAGCTAGCATAGATGAGGATAAAATCTAGTTATCAGTGATAAAAATCTAAAATTACTTCTATTACAGCCAGTTATCTATGTGTAATGAAGGATGAAGGTTTCTCCTACCATAAGCAATTCCCCACCCCAGTCATAGAAAAAACCCAGCCACCTTCATTTTACACTGTTTTCTTGAGGTTACGAGGTATATCATTACAACTCCATTTCATACAAAGCAGATGTTAAAATCACCTTTATGACTGCTTCTCATTTTCAGCATGTCTAGAGATCTGGTGTGGTTACTGTGAAAACAAAATAGTATTTGTATTCTTGTTCATATCACAGGTTATCTTCCACCTTCTGTACCCTTTTGGAATTCATTAATATGACTCTCTGTGTCACAGCTATAATGGAGTTCTGGCTTGTTTTATTCCACATATTACAATGCGAACTCATTTCTAAATATTCTCAGCTATGCATGAGTATACCCTATAGAAGGGGAAAATAAACATAATTTGATGCTAAACTGCTAACTTAACACAGCTCTAGAGATTCTCTAACCAATATCTAGTCATTTGTATGCCTCCTGCCAATATTTATTTTTTTATGTAGAAAAGCCGCTTGCTAAATGTTCTTTGATAATTTTTAAAACCAATGTTGAGAGCAGCACGCACTCAGGCTCTGAGTGCTGCTTTTAGAACTGTGGTTTTCAGCGGGCTTGCGTTGCAATGCACAGCTTTCAGGAGTTTCATCAGTATCCACGCTTGATGGTTTTTATCCTGACTTAAGTCAGATATGGAGAGGTAGAGCTTGGTGTCTCAGAAAGTGCAGAAACTCGGGGCGGGGGGAAGAAAAGAAGAAAAAAGAAAAGGTATTTAAAATAAAAGGGTGGAGATACATGATTCTATCTAAGTATTTGTTATGACACTCTAGGCTGCAGATCTACAGGATATTCGCTGAATAGGTCTTTCCGAGACTTGTATGACAGTAGCAAACTCTCCTGGACAACAGATCAGAAACACATGAGAAAAGTGACCAGTGCTGCCAGGATACATCAGACTTAATGGCACAGTTTCTATTATCACGAACACAACAGCTTTACTGCGTGTGTTCAGATGGGCTGTGTGGTGCACGTGTAGGTCGGATGTATTCTTGCATATCCGGACTAAGGAAATTGATAGCTCTGGGAAACTGAAGACAAGGAATACTCCCTACAAGCACGGTTCAATCTCTCTTCTCTGGACTTTTCTTCCTTTTTCCCGGCCTCTGTCTTCTCCTGACGTCCCAGTCCCCCATAAGCAGGACTTACGATCCAGAGTGAAAGGATGGAGTGAAAATATCTACGTTCACACGTAGCTTTTTGCAGCCAGTGATGCTTAGTTGGGACACTTACCTTGATACATTGACTGATATGCAAATTGTTTTTTTTAAAGTCCCCTGCATCAGAAATGTTGTCTCAGATCAAAGAACCACACAGAACAAAACATTTTATCTAATTCTCTCAACATGTTTACCAGAACCGCTCACTTAAAAATTGTCAGACAATTAAGATGGCAGGTTGCCCTTTGTGATCTGTTTGTCTTTTTCTTATAAAGCACTCAAGCAATTTTGCTGTGATTTTTTTTTTTTTCTTCACCAGTGGACAAAATAATAAAGGTAACTTACATATGACACTGCTTTTTGCCTTTAAAGTCAGGTTTAAAAAGTCTTGAACATGCAGGCAGGAATGCCCCTGTTACTAGACCGTGGCTTAATTATCTGACTTTAAAATACATTTGGCTGCTCCTTTTGATTTACTGGTGCTGCCTGATAATTAGCTCGCTCTTTTTCCCCTCGCTGACTTTGTTTGATAAGGCTTTTATAGAGTCTTGGCATACGTAATTTAGCAAGTCCCATTTGTAATGCAGCACATCTCTCTCTCTATCTCTCTCTCCCTGCTCTGTCCCAGGCTTGGAGCAGAACAGAAGTCTAATTGGCACTGTTTATAAACCATTGCACTTGGGAAGAGCTGTGCCTCCATTTGATAAGTAAAGATGTGAGAGATGAGAAGATTATAACTAATTCATGATTTGAGCCATCTATGACTTAAAAAAAAAAAAAAGAAGTAAGACAGGAAAAGAGAAGAAAGTAAAAGAGAAACAGGTACATTTGGAAGGCAAATAGATTACATTGCAAATAAAGCATTGGGAGTTTTTATAAGAGGTGGGCTATGAGCAGCTGATGATTTACAAGGTGCTTTGGATCAATCAAAAATTGCCACGCTGAGGGGTGGAAAGCTTAAAAAGAAAAAAAAAGAAAAAAGAAGTGCTTGCAGGAAGCAGAGGCCCATTTTTAATTATCAACAATAATCTCTATGGCAAATCAGAGCTTGGCCCACATGGGCTGAATGAAAACTGGATCCCTGCCCCAGAAAGCTTGTGTTGTTTTTAACATATTTTTTTTTTACTTAACTTAGATGTACTATAGATCAGACAGTCCTTAAGTCAGGTGGCTGGATCCTGGGAGGAAGACACTGTGGGGACAGTACCATTCTGTGCTTTCCCTCTTCCACAATTTTTCCTGAATTATTTTCTTTTGGCTACCTTCTATCAAGGTACATAGAGCTTCATTCAGACTGATCATGGCTCTGCTTATATCTTCGTGTACCTTCTGCATGCTCATGAAATGAAAGGAGAGAGAAGATCTGGGCAGAGATCACAGGAGGAATATAAAAGTTTGCTTTGAGTGAAGTCCCAAAGACACGGAGATTTTTTGAGTATTAGCATGGCTGAATGCTTCTTCACATAGATTTACTACCACTTAAGCATAGCACTGGAGATACAGGGATACTTAGAGTCAGACATATGAAAATATGAGGGAGGAGGAAGTGTTAACGATGTTTTCTTTATGTCCTACCTGTCTGCCACATCCTCAGAGCCAATTAACTGCCCCTTCTCTGTTGTCAGCTGGGAATTTTTTTGAGGCTTGGAGATTTCACTTACGTCTCCCATTTGCACTGGTAATAAATTATGCCAGTATTCCTGTGGTAAGGCCTTTTAGGACTCTCATTGCCTGTGGAGCAATCACTTTTCTCAGCCCTCCCTAGCACAAACAGCTACTAGAGGACTTACGGACGTGCGGAGATAGAGCGTGTGGCTAGAGCTTAGAGACTGAGACAGGGCTGTATGCAGGGCTTAGAGCCTAGGATGGCACAGTAACCTCAAGAGCTGTTTTGGGACGTTGTTCAGAAGTACTTGACAGTTTCTGTCTGCATTCAAGCAAAATCATAATAGTCTCTAGTTAATTTTTTTCTTCTTAAATGTGTAAGAAGTGATGATGCATTCTGCAAAGATGATTCTATAAGCTACATGCCAAAAATCTTTGTGTGGCCAAGAGCAACAAGGCCCATCCCTATAGCCTGAAAAACTAAAAGAAAGCAAGCTCCAAGCCATGATATCCCTGCTGGTGGCCCTGTGATGTTATCCTGCCATGGGGAGTCATGTAGCTCATGCACCATGATGTAGCATTGCTAGATCACCAGGGAATTAAATAGCTCGAGGGCCATATGCCAGCCTTCTCAGCTCAATGACGGGATTAAAACTCATGTGTGGAATTATGAGTACTGAAATCTCAGTGCTTGCCCTACATTCATATGCAAAGGTGACCTGCCCCTCCAGCTTCTGAGCATCCTTCTGTCACCTTCCAGTGTCCCAGCTTCTACAGCTACTGGCTTTGGCTACTCCAGCCAAAGCCTTACACACGTAGCTAGTAAAGAAGAAGAGAGCATAAGAACAACTGCAGTAGGTCAGACCAAAGATCTACCTAATGCATTTCCTACGTCTGGGGGTGGCCAACAGTGCTTTCCTAGGAACAATAACAAGGACAGAGCCAGAATAGGTTCATACTCCTCTAGAATATTATTTTAGCCTGTGGTGACTTGCTATGAAGGAACTTCCAAATCTAGAGGTGCTATCACTGCCTCTAATACCCTTCAGCAGCTTTCTGTAATACAATGGAAACGTCACGATTTTAAGTGCTCTTTAATAGTATCTCGCTATATTATCAGAAGCATAACTGATGGAAATAGTGATGTTAAAACTGACTCAAATATTTATTCTTTCTTTTTTTAATGATCTGATAGAAAAACATTGCTGCTGCTTCATAGTTTTGGGATCTGGTTGATAGTTCAGGCTGAAAAATAATAATCCACATTCACTGGAAAAGCTTGTATAATTGTGTTTGGAAGCTATTTCTTCCTTCTTTAGCCCTAATTGATTGTAAATCAGTCTTCATGAAGTACTAAATCTTTTGAACAACCTGAAGTACTAAATCCCTTGAACAAAAAAGCTTTTGAGTTTAAGGAGTCTGTCTCTTCACTGTGAAAATCTACCGTTCTGGGACTGAAAAACAGTCCTGGCTGCCTCTTAACTATCTTGGGACAAGATGTGGGTTTGAATGGGGAAACTGCCTTCAGGGGTAAAGGAGCAGAAGAGAGCTGGCAGCTATTCAACAACATCTTTCTTAGAGCACAAGAACTCTTGATTCCAACGTGCAAGAAATTGGGCACGGAAGGCAGAAGACCAGCATGTCTGAGTAAGGACCTCCTGATCATACTGAAACACATGAGGAAAATGTATAGGCAGGAACACACATCTTGAGAATAGTATAGAGATACTGCCTGGGACTATAAGGATGGGATCAGAAAAACTAAGGCATTTAGCTGGAGCTAAATTCGGCAAGGTATGTGAAGAATAATAAGAAGGGCTTCTACAGGTACATTAGTCAGAAAAGGAAGATTAAAGAAAATGTACCCCTGCTATAAATGAGACAGGGAATCTGGTGACAACTGACATGGAGAAGGCTGAGGTACTCAACAACTTTTTTGCCTAAGTTTTCACTGGCTATTGCTCTTCCCACATTTCTCGAGTCCCTGAATCTCAAGAGAGGGACTGGAGGAATGAAGGCTTATCCATTGTAGGAGAAGATAAGCATAGGTTTGAGACCAGCTGAGGAACCTGAACGTACACAAGTCCATGGGACCTGATGAGATGGATCCCAGGGTCCTGAGAGCACTGGCAGATGTAGTTGCCAAAACACTCACCATCATAATTGAAAAGTCATGGCAATACGGTGAAGTCCCCAGTGACTGGAAAAAGGGAAACATCACATCCATTTTTAAGAAGGGTAAAAGGGAGGACCCTGAGAACTACTGATCAGACAGCCTTACCTCTGTGCCAGGTAAGATCATGGAACAGATCCTCCTGGAAGATATGTTAAGGCATATGTATGACAGGGACATGATTAGAGACAGTCAACATGGATTCACAAAGGGCAAGTTGTGCCTAACTAATGTGGTGACATTCTACAATGGAGTGACTGTGTTGGTAGATAAAGGAAGAACAGCTGATATAATCTACCTAGACTTCTGTAAGGCCTTTGACACAGTCCCACACAACATCCTTGTCACTAAATTGGAGACATATGTGTTTGATGGATGGACTATTCAATGGGTAAGAAATTGGCTGAGTGGCCATATCTAAAGAGTTGCAGTCAACAGCTTAATGACCAAATGGAAGTCAGCAGCAAGTGGTGTCCCTCAGGGGTCTATATTGGGACTGACACTATTCAACATCCTTGTTAATGACATAGTGGGACTGAGTGCACTCTCAGCAAGTTTGATACGCTTGAGAGAAGGGATACCATCCAGAGGGAACTTGACAGGCTTGAGGAGTGGGCCAATGTGAACCTCATGAAGTTCAACAAGGCTAAGGGCAAGGCCCTGCACATGGATCGGGACAACCCCCAGCATGAGTACAGATTGGGTTATGAATGGATTGAGAGCAGCCCTGTGGAGAAGGACTTGGGGATACTGGTGGATGAAAAACTGGACATGAGCAGGCAATGTGCGCTCACAGCCCAGAAAGCCAAGCATCTCTTGGGCTGCATCAAAAGAAGTGTGGCCCCAGCAGGTTGATGGAGGTGATTCTGCCCCTCTACTCTGCTCTGTGAGACCTCACCTGGAGTACTGCATCCAGCTCTGGGGTTCCCAGCACAAGAAAGGTATGGACTTGTTAGAGAGGGTCCAGAGGCAGCCATGGAAATGATCAGAGGGCTAGAATATCTCTCCTGTGAAGAAAGATTGAGAGAGTTGGGGTTGTTTAACCTGGAGAAGAGAAGGCTCCAGGGAGACCATATTGTGGTCCATATATATTTCAATATATAACGAAGGTTTATAAGAAAGATGGAGAAAGGCTTTTTACCAGGGCCTCTAGTGATGGGACAAGGGGCAATGGTTTTAGACTAAAAGAGGGTAGATTTAGATTGGACATAAGGAAGAATTTTTTTACGATGAGGGCGGTGAGACACTGGAACAGGTTGTCCAGAGAAGTTGTGGATGCCCCATCCCTGGAAGTGTTCAAGGTCGGGTTGGATGGGGCTTTGAGCAACCTGATCTAGTGAAAGATGTCCCTGCCCATGACAAGGGGGTTGGACTAGATGATCTTTGAAGGTCCCTTCCAACCCAAACTATTCGATGATTCTATGATTCTATGAACCATTTGTCTGTGCCATGGTGTCTCTGCTTAATGCATTTGTGAAGAGCAGTTGTCCTGCTGTCTGGATATAGTTTGTGGATTATTAAGTATTTCTAACATATAGTATTGTGTCAGTTCCAGAGTTCTTATTTCTTTTAATAATTCCCAGCACGGCCTGAGCTTTTAATACAGAATTATCATCAGGTCTATCCAGGGAGGTGGTAGGCAGAGAGTGAGGGATGAAAGGGATTCTAGTTCAGTGGAGCTATCAACTACAGTAAGACCTGCACATGTTTACTAGTCAGTAAATATTACTGCTTCTGCCCTTCTGGTATGTTTTATTAGATCTTCTCTTTCCTGAAATAAATCAAGCCCTCAGCTTTCTGAGGCAGAACAAAAATAATAAGTAGAATCACAGCTTCCTTTGGAAAAATGGAAACCCAGTCCTGAGAAACAGCCAAGTTTGCCAGAACAGAAATTGTGAGTCAAACAAAATCAAAGTTTGGCATAATACCTGAGAATTGGTTCCGTTATGTTTCCATGAGCTAAATCATGGGGTTTTTTAATGACAGGTGAATCATACTGGCATTGGTTATTCAACTCTTTACCATATGTGGAAAAAGGCTCATCGTCAGTTTATGTGCAGTGCACAGGAAAGGTTTTGAAATTATGGACAGTGGATTTCTGGGTAGTATGAGGGCTGAATGGGGGAACACCTTGTGGACTATGTCTAAAAATTCCTTGAAAAGCCACAAAAGAAGCATGCCAGCTGACAGCAGGCTTACATTTGCTCTTCAGAGCACTGCATTGCCAGTGGAATGTTTATAGCGGGTCAGCCGTTTTTTAAAAATTCGGAAATCATTGGTCTACAGAGAAGACAGCAATCATTTTGAACTATTAGCTCCTCTATGAGAGACAATAAAAAACATTTCCTGAAACTAAAAGAGAGCAGAGACTGTTCTAGAGTTTGCTACATAAGCAGAGAGGGCTAAAATACACTTCTCAATTTTTTTCTCCAACTTTACTTCAAGCATCAGTATAAGATATCATACAGGTCTGGCCTCTGTTGATTCTTAATTTGATTTCTGAAGAGATCTTCAGATCAAGAAAAAAGACTTGCAGGAAGCACCTACCTCATTCATATCAGGAGCCCTGAGATTAGCTACTGAAGCTAAATGTGAAATGAGCAACTTCAGAGTCCTGCAACCAACAGCCCCTGACCTGGAGTACTGCTGGGTGGAAAACATCTGGCAAATTTGGAAGTGGAGTACAGATTTAGAAAGGTAACAGCTTGAAAAGGCTGGAGGTGAAGGAGAGAGCAAGGTTCAGAAGAGGAAAGGTGTAGAGTCTGGATGGGGTAAGGAGGTGGAGGAAAGATGTAGAAAAATGTGTCTGTGAAATGCAGGCTCATGAAGGGGTCCCATAAAGGGAAGGAGCAACAGTGCTCTCAGATGGTGATGGCAAGACATGAAATGTCAAGCTTAAACTGAAGCAAACAATGTTCTTCCAGGGCATTTATGAATAAAGGCAGCACAAATAACAATCAGGCAAAACCTAATGAATCTGAAAGTGAGCTGTAGGTCCCCACTCGCACATTTGCTATGCCAGTGTGTGAAGGCAAACACAAACTGCTTTCTCAAAGGCTTCCCTGACAATATCTACGGTGAATTAGTACAACCAGAGAGAGATGTCAACCCACCGTGCATTTGTCAGCAGTAAGAGTTGCAATCAATGCTGATTCAAGGCTGGAAATTTCCAAGGACCTGCTTCTTAGAAAATGGTAAGAGGCATTATTCAGAGTGCTAACCATTTGCTCAGTTATCCCTATAAGTGGCTATTGTGGTTCCTAACTGACATCCCAACCATCAGACAGGTCTTGTCGCAAAAGTTTAGGGTCTCAATTGACAACTGGTTGGGAATTGATGTGAGCTGAATTTGCCCACGGCCACACAACACAATAGTGCCAGCAGCACAAGTAGACAGTTTTCTTGAGCATCGTGCTCTATTATCTGAGGTGATTTGGAAAAAAGAAAAAGTTTCCTAGGTGAAAGCAACTGGTTAAAATGAGGTTTGGAAATTATTATTATCACAAATGACTTAATTAAGGGACATAAGGAGCCAGATAAAGAGACAGATGAATAGGTGTTTGGGAGGAAATCTGTTAGAAAGAGGAATCTCCCTGCTACAGCCAGAATAATATAATAATCACAGTAAATAGGGAGATCAGTGGATTATTTGCTTAACATTGAATGACTTATGTGGCGTGTCAGTAAAACACCCAGGAGAATAAAAAACACCAGAAACTGCTCTCTAATTACTCTTTTCAGATGCAGTAATGATCTTTAATGTGCAGTGGATCTCATTAATTAACTCTCAGATTTTAATTAACTCTTTGCCTAATTCACCTGCCATAATACATTATCACAAATGTCAGCTTAACAGTTTTTTCCTCATTTGGGGAGGAGAAAGAGGAAACTGTGTGTTCATAAGTGTTTTCTGTTTCCTCTTTTCTAGTACCTCTTCTGGTAGTGAGTAACTTTCCTAATACGGCTATATGGAGTAGGAACCTATCGAAACATCCAATGTGTTTGGTTGCCTAAATTTAATGAACTCAAGGGGAGATAGATGTCTGATTATCTTCAAATGTGCCTCACACATTTCTTAGGGCACTTTTTAGGCACATTAAAAATTTGTGAAACACAGCTGAACTGCTATCTTCAATGTTTAACAGCCGAACTGTGGGAGTCAGAACCATTTTGTGGTGTCCCAGGTCTGCTATACTAGCCAGTAAAAGAAATGTACTCTAAGTCTTATTTATTGTTAACAACTACCTCCTTAAACACTGGATATTCTTCTTGTCCCATAAAAACAAGTATCTGAACCCTCCCTACACACTTTTATATTTATTTTTAATCAGGTAGTGTAACTAAAAATAAATAAATCCTACCAGTGTAGTCTGTGGCAGTAGTTCCACTGAATGATATATGCTCATAGTACAATATTCTTCCTTGGGTATGCTCCGTTAGTGCTACCACTATCGAGGAGCCAAGAGCAAAGCTCATTACAGAAACAAATGTATTCGCATGGTGTTTCATTACCTTCAGTATGAGTTTCTCCCATGCTGAAGTAGATTTATCCTTGCTACTCCTTCATAAAGAATACTGGTAAAGTCAGTATCTCGTCACAGTAGAGGACATAAACAGCACAAGGTCTTCCATTAGGAAGTCAAAATGACAGCTCCCTCAGATTTCTTCCTCCCTCACAGCTCTCTTGTAAGATTGGAGACAAAATTATCCTGTCCCTTAATGGTTTGTAGGTGAACACCTGATTTTCATTCCTGTCTTCACCACTAAGTTCCTGTGAAATTCTTGTTTCTCCCATTCCCACCCCAGTCTTCACACATCTCCCACGTTTAACCCCACTTTGTACCCTTGCCTCTCCAAACAATAGCTTATTTGGAACAAAAACTTTTCTCACTCTGCTTGTACAAGACCTGGCACCATAGAGTTTCTATTTCATGTAGGTACTTAAGTAGTAGAGGAAAATGAATGTCTTACACTGACATTTTGTTTTTCAATTTTGTAGAAGATCTATTGCTTTTTCTCCCCCCAGTATTTCCCAGCATTTCTAAGGCATACTGATGGATATTTTTAAGCAAACCTCAATGGAAAGATATTCTGTTTATAGTCAAGCGCTTATGAAGATGAATATGCTGTAAACAATGACTATGCTTGATAGTGATCGTGCCCTGATCTAACATTTATTGATGTATGAAATTAGAGACTTGTGCTAAGCTGAACTAATTGCTATAACTACCGCTGCAGACAACTGAGACCCATTAATTACCTAAAAAATAACAACCAAAAAAAAGTTCTAATTTGTTTCAGGGAGATTAGATTTTGTCAGATTCCCCTTACTTCACAACCCCAACATACATGCCCCCAGAATATTTGTTCTTGATGTTTCCTAAGTAGGAAAACAAGTTTTTTACCAAACATGACAAATTTCTGGAATGTAGAACATGGGAGGAGTCCTGCCAAGCATAAAGAGATGACAGGCCATGCACAGGGTCACTTATTTTGGGTTTGGCTGAGGCGTACAAGTCAGAGAGGTGGAAACTGCTCTCTGTATGGAGCACTAGAAACCATCCATTTTTTGGGATTTTAAACTGGTTTATTCCTCCTGTTTTCAGGCAAGTTATTTCACCTCAAATAAAAGCATTGGTGAGATTAGAAGTGATGTTGACTTTAGATTAGGCTCTTTCTGGTTCTTCTGAAAATGCTTCCTAAACAATATGATTTTGCAATAACAAAAGCAAAAAAGGTTATTAATAAAAATAATATTTTCTCTTTCCTTTTCTGTTATGAATTTGATGTAGATGCAAGATTTGAAAAGGAAGCAGCAGGAGGTGAAGAACTAGTGAATGTTTTTCAGTCACAGGGATAAAGAAAGCAGAAAGGCTTAGATAGTCTTTAAAACAACATCAAGCCTAGCCTGCTATGGCTATCTCCTTCAGAGCTGAAGTCTGGCTGAAGAGGATTGACCAGATACTGACACAGATGGTGGATTAATGGTGAATTCAGTTCTGACATAGAAAATAAATAGTTATAGAGGTCTTTACCCGTTGATCTTGCCCTTAGGTCTTTGAAAATGACACATGGTGTTGGAAAAGACCTACTTGTTAGTTTTGCAAGAACATGATATTTTAAGCAAGCCCTACACCTTCTTTGTTCTTCCCTATATTCTTATCAATTTTTTTGTTGGTTTTTTTTTTTGTTTTAGTTTTGTACTTTTCTTCTACGCAATATTTCACCTGTGTAAGACAGAGTGCAAGAGTGCCCGAAGAGTCTCATTTTTGGCAAACGCTGAGCACCTTCCCTTCTGGGAATCAGTCCCTCCTTGGATGTCCCATGCATTTCTTTCTGAATTGGCTGAGATGTGTGTGTCATAATATTAAAAGCAATGATTTGCCTAGCAGCACATGATATTCTGCATCTTCTGTTAAAAGGAGAGAAAACAGATGAGCAAAATCCCCCAGATTTCCCTATTAGAATACCATGGGTGACTTAGATGCTAGGCCCCATTTGCAGTTTTACCCCCTCAAGCAGGCTCCAGGGAGCAGTTCAGACCCCACCTGCATGGCTACCACTTTGTGGGTTACTGTAAGCATCCACTCGTTCCCATCTGAGACCTCACTCACATCAACTGAGCACATCTGAAGACACATGGCACCTTTTGTGGTTTGTGTCTCACTCTGCTGGGGTTTACTGCTCCTGGGCCAAAATCTGTAAGATCAAACATAGCCCCAACAAAGATTCTCCAGTTCACCTTGCAGCATCTTACCTTCCTTCACTGGTGTTCTAAATTCACATGTAAAACTGTGAATTGCATTCAGCAGTGAAGTGATTACTTCCTGATCCCTCCTCTCTGTCTTCCTCTTCTTCCTCAGTGGAGAAAAATAAAATCACACTCAGGACTTCTTGCTGGTGGACAGTATGGAAACGTGGGTTTTTTTCATATCTCATGTAATTCTTGTTTGTAGCAGCTTTACAGTGGGTTCTCAGGGCCTGGGAAAAAAAAAATGTAGATACCACTCTGCAGTCTATAATTAAAACCACGGCAATTTATTTAGGCATACCACAATCGACTGAGTTTAACCTTTGAGTTGATTCATATATATTAAAGAAACTATTCCTCTCTAAGTTGCAGGATCTCCTGGCTGTAACAACAAAATAAATTGCTCCATTCTTGGTAACTAAGACATTCATAGCCAGATAAATATTTGACCCTAAGTTGTCCAAATATAAATTTCTCCACTTAAAGGAAAACAGTCCCCACCCTTGTTGTCTTGATCCAAGAATGTGGTAGGAGATCTATCAAGTCCATTATCTAACTTAGTGCTCAAGCCTGCACCGTGGGAGACCATTACGCTGTGATTCCCTGCTGAAAGGGATAGGTGCCACAGGAAATATACTTTTTTTTTTTTTTTAACTCCTTTCAGAACTGTCCACAGCTTGAATGGACACATGAATTTCCCATTTTCTGAAGCCAATCTCAACTAGATTAAAATCTCAAATGGGTTAAAGTAGCATGATGTTGGAAGACACATCCTTAGCTATGTTGCAAGAACATCCAGCACTCATTTCCTACATCCTATAATTTCTTTCCTTCTGGATCTCACCTATACTTATTGCTCACTGCATATCCTTGCTGAGCAATGACCACGGGTGGCTTCAGTTTTGTAAAACCTTAATCAGACACTCAGGAAGCCATGTCCCATTTTATGTGACTAGATAAATGGCTCTGGTTTTGTATTTCTACTGTTTTTTAATTGGTTGTGATTTGTCCAGAGTTACCAGTATTGTAATCATAGATGGTAAGAGACTTAACAAAGTCGTGATTCAGAGGAAAGACAATTACCATTTAATCCTTTAACATAATCCTAAAGGATTAAAAAAAAGAAAGAAAAGTTGTTAAACACTGCACACAGAAATGTAGAGTCTCTGGTAATCTGGAATTTCACATCCTGATCAGCTTAATTTCAACTGCCAGTGCTCTTCTAGTCTTAATACCCACAGATGGCCCATTACATTTCTGTCTCAGCCGTCCCTCTTTTTCCCTGTTGGGGGTATCCTGCACTGGATACCTGCTGGATCACGAATCAGATTGGCCAGCTACATGTGGAGGAGAGAAACTAAGTGATAAGTCTTTGAGTTAGTGACCTCGTTGATAAGGATTGCAAGGCAGGTGGCAGTCTTGAGAATCTCATCCTCAGAGCAAGAGGTACATTTCCTCTCTTCACAACAAAGCAGGATTTCCAACCAGCGATATCCCCTTCCCTATCATTCATGGCCAGCCCCTTGTTTTATAGCACCACAGACCTAGAATTCCCCTGCTGATCTCCACTAGTTGATTGATTTCCACTGATTTAGTACTAACTGGTGCAATGCCCAGTGGTAAGGCAGTTGTTGATCTGGCACTACTGTGACACTGTCAGATGTGTTTTCTGATTCAACCCAATATGCCCAGTCTACAATGGGAAGATGGGACTGCAGTTTCCCCCAGATCTAATTGTCCAAGTTTGATGCTGATTTGCTGAGTTTTAATTAAAAAAAAAAAAAAAAAAAGGTTCTTTCAGATCATTTGGAACACTGACTTTTAACGTGGCTTACTGACATTCATTAGATGCTACATCATCATCACACTATTTATATCCAAATGAAGGAAGCTTGCTTGATGTGGCCTAAACTAGCTAAGCATGGATTTCTGGCTTCAAAAGGAACCTTATACGTTTTCCAATCATTCCCTGTAGTTTTCTAACACACTGTATTATCTTGAAAGCTCATAATAAGGCTGGAATAACTCCTTTGATGACAATTCCACAACCTTCATTGACAATTGCTTCTAATCCCAGAATGATTGTATAGTTGTGATATTTCTTTTAATGTTACGTTCAAGCCCTCATTGGTGAAGTCTCCCTAGTTTGCACAGCATGCTTTGTTCTGTTTACAGTGACTACTTGACTATAAACAATGCTTGGGCCTTTCTGTACCAACTCTTCAAGCAATGACTACATCCTTTTCTCTGAACAGAGACTGTTCAATCTCTCTTTAATTATCAGAAATCTATATCCAAAATTTTCATCTGTATTTCATATCTCTCCTCTCAGCTATCTTCTAAAGAACCACCCATCTTGGGATATCTTCTGTATTTGGAGTCTAACTAGTTACTGTTGTATAGATTATTATATTTTCTTATAAGTACTCCCTTTTGAGTAGACATGTAATTTTTTTCAGATGTTTGAGGAAGACAGAGAAAGATTTTTTTGCTTTTCAGTTGTTAGGTTTTTTGTCTGCTGAAAGGCTTATTTAACCAGACATAAAGAACTCAAGCTGTTTATCTTAAAAAAGGACAATCAAGAGGTGACTCTATTACGGTCTAAATATCTCCACAGGGAGAAATAGTAGGTAGTAAAGAGATCTTTAATTTAGTAGAGAAAGACATAACAAGAAACAGAGCCCAGAAGCAAAAAATATATACATTCAAATTAGAAACAAGACACGAATTCTTAAATATATGAAAAAAATTAACATAGACTAAAACTAACAATGGTCTTGGTGAATGCTCCATCCTCGTAAGCTTTACAGGCCATATACAGGTGTTTTTTTCTGGAAGGCATGTTTCATAAACATACATTTTGGATTCATCGCAGGAGAAACAGGACCAATTTCTTGGGCTTGTATTCTTCACAAAGCCAGAGAAGATGTTTTAATAATCCTTTCAGGCCTCAAATCTTGTGAAATATTTGATCGACAAGACACTACTCTTGCTATGGATATTAGGAGAAAAACTAACAATAGCAGGATGGAAACTTAGTTGTGAGACAGATAGCTTGATGTATAAAGGGTCATAGCAAATTTAATTTATATGTGACACATGCACACACAACCTGTCTTCTCTAACAGAAATATACAGAAACAGGCGCACTGAGGAGAGAAAAAAAAAATCTCACAAAAGCATATGGGCCATCCTGCTCCCAGATTTCACTCTGGATATGGAGTGGGTGAATGAAAAAATAGTGTAGGACAGATATTAATTCATATACAAGATCTGTATCTTGTCACTTAGTCCAGGAGAAAGCTGTGGGAAACGCTTTGCTGAAATCCAGGTAAACACTGCCACTGCTCTCCCCATGTCAACAGATAATGTTCTTTTGTTGTAGAAGGTGATCAGGTTAGTCTGGCATGATTTGCCCTTAGTAAATCCATGTTGGTTTTTCCCAATCACCAGCTGCTTCTGGTTTGTAATAGTTTCTAGGAGGACTCATACCATTATTTTCCCAGGGATTGAAGTAAGACTAACGGGTCCGTATTTTCCTGGGTCCTCTTTTGGGTCCTTCTTGTAGATGGGTATGACTTTTGCACTCTTCCAGTCATGAGGGATATCCCCTGATCCCCATGACTTTTCAAAGATAATAGACTGTGACCTTGTAACAATGATGTCAACCATTGCTCTCAACACCTTGGGGTGCAGTCCATCTAGATCCATAGATTTGTGTGGGTTGAGCCCTTGCAAGAGGTCACAGACCAGCCCTTCTTCTACTACTGATGGGTCGACACATGCATTGTTGTAGCTGCTTGATCCTGTGATCAAGACTGCCCACATTCTCCACCTGATCTCTACTTATATTGCTTAAATGCTGGATGAAAGCTCTCAGATGCTGTAGGTTAGAGAGAGCATAATAAATCAGTCAGAAGCCTTATCAGAGTACTTGAGGCCATGTCGGTGGTGAAGAACAAACCACATAGTAGAATATGCACATCTTCTGAGATAGATTCTTTCAGCTTTCTATTCCTCAGGTCATGGGGAAAAATGGTAAAAAGGGAAAAAATAACTGGAAAGAGATTTTGCATGGGCTGGGGACAGATTTTAAGAAGGGAAAAAAGACAGTTCGATGCCCCAAAAGCCATTAACTCCTTCATCCTTCTGACACTGGGGGAAATACATAGGACAAATTGGGAAAATCTTCACCTCCATAATCCCTTTTTGGTAAAGAGGCCACATCTCCCATTCAGCTTCACACTGCCAGTTATTGCTTCATTGTGTTCCACCTGTGATGTTCGACTAATGCAACCAACTTTTTCTATATTTTCTCACAAGTATTAGTGACACTAATACCCCATGCTCCATCATATGCCAGCTCTTCCCCTCCTGTCGCACTGCTTTTCCAGTTTTCTTCAATGCCAAAGTTCTGTGGTGGGTTGCATTTTCTATAGAAGAATGGCTTTTCATTTTGCTTTAAGAGACTCACTCTATCAACCTCAGCCCCACATGTTAATTTCTCAAGATCATTTTTAATTTTAATCCTATCCTTTTAAATCTTTTAATTACCTCTTTCTTTCTAATTCCTGAAGTGCTTTTCCTATACCATCTTCTGCATTCCTAGTGAAAATACCAAATACATAAAATCCAGCAACAGTTGCTACTTAATTTTTCCACTAAATTCCTCAAGATCATTACAGCCAGATGCAAACCCATTTTGTAGTAGTTACAAAGAAGTGCATATTCCCCATTTTTAAAACTTCATTAGGATTCTGAGAATGAAGGGGTGTCTTCCTGGCTTCCTACCTAGTCAGTTAGACATATTTAACTAAAAATGACATGGAGAGAGGGAAGATCAAGGTTTTGTGCTGAAGATGCTTAACAGTGCAGTGTATTGAGATCTCAGTGATAGCAAGTTCTTGAATGAAGTTGCAGTTTTGTATGCTGAGCCTATAAATATGCTCCTTTCATTCAAGGTTAAAGTAGAATCTGGGTAAATCAAGAGCCTCCCCAGATTTAGGATGCAGTGCTTTGCTATAAAATGCAAAGAGGTTACATGCCTTGGCTTATGAGCTTAGCCTGTGAACTGGTAAAAAGGCGGCTACTGTAGGAGAAATGAGCCAATAAAGGTCTCAGTCTGTCTTGACTTCCTTTTCTTTCCTTCGACAAATGTCACACAGAAAGAAATGCAAATTGACCTTATTGGAGTTGCTCCCTAAATCGGTCACATGCAATTTTATATATTCGGTTTCCCCTTGCTCTTCTTTGGTCACCCTGTAGCTCCTTTCCACCCTACAAAGGAAAAAGAAAATTGAACCTCTTAATACACAGGCCACAAGCTCACAACAAAAACCCATGGATCTAAGCCTTTCTTTACCCACTTATTAAATTTTGTTCTTTCTGGTGGCTCTTGTCACACCAGAGGTTCCCTAGGACACCACTGCTACCTCAAGAAACTCTTTTTACAGAGATTCATTTCCATTTCCCAGGATATTTTACTGCTGTTGTCAATCATTTGATATATCACATAGTCCTTTGGGACAAAATGTCTCCAGATTACATGATCTACAAGTGGAAGAAGCAGCAATGTGGTGATCCATGTTTAGCCTGATGGATCAAAATGCTCCAGGACAAGAGAGTTTTATTCTGTATATTATTATGAGGACTCATGCAGTTGCACATGCAACATAAGTGTAATGACGCCTCTGAGTTACACATGCAATTATTATTGCGTAAGCACAGGAAAACTTTGCTTACAGAAATGGCTAGCTGCAGTTCTAACTTGCTTTGCACAGGTATTTACCTAATTTGAAAAAAAAATGGCAGTCATTATGCATTAAACTCTCCGAGGACATAGTGAACACATTTTTCCTGAATAACTATATGTAGATAGCTCTGAAAAATTGATCTTGGAGTGCCTGAAGCAATAGATACATCCATCATAAGAGCACTACCAAAATGCTATATTTAAACTTATCTAAGACTCTGAGAAAGTGGGAGTCTTATTAATGCAATTGTATTTGCAAACACAATCTAGTTACAAAAGAACAGAAGGAATATAGATTACTTATCCCCAGGGAGAGAATAATTTTCTCCAGGGGCTAATGAAGAAATGATCTACATTCAGGAGATTATTTTTCTAAGTTAGCTACACTCTAAAAAAAAATAAGATTAGTATTTAATACAGTATTAATTGAGAGGAAAACCACTTTTGAACATATCAGACGTGTGTAATATGTTTTTCTACGGACCCATATTGTAATAAAGATTTAATTAATGTCTATTTGTTTGCAGAAGTGTTCGTATCATTTATTTTAATGACATCCATCATGGTAAAACCATCTGCTATTCACAGGAACATTATTTATATTTCTATTATGATTCCATTTAAATGTAGAATTATCAAGTAATTTGTTATCAGATGCTAAAAATGATTTATTTCCTTTTAATTTATTTGAAATGAAACCTGTTCAAGGTCTGATAATCTCTACCTGTTTCAGACTCTGGATACAATTGATTTAAGGGCTAAAAGGCAAAGAAATTAATTATTTCCATTTCTCCTACCTAGTATACAGATAATACCTCCATCAATACAGGTACAACTGCAATAGGAATTTGGAATTGCAGCAAAAATGTCTATACACCTTCCTGCCTAGAGATGTTCATCATTTTGGACTGGCTGCTGAGGCTCCCCCATGCCACATAGGTGCATTTAGACTCCTAAAATCGTATCAGAAGAAAGCAGCATGTAAAACTGGAAGCTACCTAAGCTACACCTTTAAAAATACATGTCAGAACTATAGGAACTGAGTAACTTGGTCTCCTATAGCCCTTGTACATATTTTCAAGAATATGACTCATCATTTTCTTCTACCAGGACAATAATGTAACTATGCAGGCATTTCTATGGTGATGACATCAAAGATTTTCAGAACAAAATGTGTCACAGGAAACATTTCTAACCACAGGATATATTTGGACTGCCTGTGCAGCATGAGACTTGGCTCAGCATTGAAGAAATACAAATTCAAGTTGAGTATTAACAACAGAGAGCATATGACTCAAGAAACTAGCTTGTACTATGAGGAGGAAGACACGGCATCTAGGATATAATTTCTATTTCTAATGTAATTTTTTATTCACTTTTCACTGGAACAGACTCTTGCATGATGCAGGATGTATAGCTAACCAAGTGCAGATATTAGCATGAACTGTTCAACATGTCCATCTACCTATACAGATATGTCTGTCTGTGTGTGTGCACACTAGTCCTTTCTTCTGAATAAACTGGAGAGGCACAGCTGTTTTGTGATATGGAAGACTTCCTTGCGGTGTACAAAAATAGCCCTGGAAATCTTGAACACAAACATCAAAATTTAGTCACGTGTAATTATCACCTCTCAAATAGCAAGGCTAGAATAACTCAGAGGTTATTTATTTCTTTCTAAAAAACACATAGCAAAAGAGCAAGGCAGAAGAACATGTGAACCCTGCCAGACAGAGCATTGCATGCATCATTGTGAAAATGCTAGACTCTGTGAGATAATGACAAGTCCTTAGTGGCTCTGGATTTGTTACACTCTCACTCATCTGGAGAATCTGCTTGAAATGTCCTCCTGTCTTACTTTGTCTTTTACAGCTTGGATTGTGCTCATTTCATCCAAAACAAAGACTATCCCCCCGAGGCAAAGACTTTGCTCAGAGGCAGTAATGTAAACTGTGGCTGTTTGCTCTTCTATAACTGTCCCAGATAGAGACAAACATTTCTTCCTCCTTGTTGTAGTTTAATCCTACACTGACAAGGAACAACATTTCTGTTTTCTATTTTAGTCATTAATTCTTTTGCAAGTGAGGGCTGAGAAGTGAGGTTTAAAGACAGTGAGACCAGCAAAAAATTCCTAATGCTATGGGTTTTTTTTCTGTACAATTTGTACATAAATCAGTATGATTTTTTTGCCTCTGTGTTACAGGATCTTTACAAGATTTCTTTCAGAAAAGCCTGAACTTCAAGCTTCCTGTGACCACAGCTGACTGGACCTCAATCAGATACTGAGCCTGTATTTGCATTAATGAAACAATAGACTGGAGGTTATAAATTCTATTAGGAGTCTGGGTTTACCAGTTTGAGTACGGCCCTGTAATAATCTTTTTTAACAGCTTGGAGCTTGGTTATACCTTAGTGGCCTGAAGGATAGAAAAAGCCAGCTCAGACTTTTTTGCAAATGTCTGTATGAATTTTTCTTGCATCACCTACTTTCTATTTGAATGATATTTTTCAATATTGTCATTTTAGGTGATAACCGAATGTTCTCTTCTGCTTTTTTGTTTCCAGTCCAAAATATTTCAAGTTTTTAAAACAAAAGCTGCAAGAAAAATAATATTAATAGTAGATTTTTAGTGTTGCCCAACTCTCAATCAAAACAGATTTCCTTAGGGAATGGTAGGTTACCCCTTTGATAAAAATCTACCTGACTTGGGAATAAATAGACATACAGGACCTAGGACTGACAGGTTAAAAGTCAGGGGAAGAAAGAAGCAGCAAGCTGCTGTAAAGGAGACCAGAGTTTGTTCCAGCAAATCTCTGTCACTGATGCCCAGGGAGGGAGAAGATTTGGGGAGAGATGTATTCTTCCCAAAGACTTAAAACCCCGTGAGGACTAGAGTAGTTGTGTCAATTGTGAATTAAAACCAGACATGTAGAGGTTTGCTCCAGCCCACTGATTTCCATACAGGATTTCTACAGCGTGCCCAGGTTAGTGGGAAAATGCAGAAAGGGCAAAAGGCAGAGGAGAAGGACACCAAGGAGGGAGCAGCAGCAGAGGGACCCCGAGGCCGGAGGAGGAGGAGGAGGAGGGCAGGAGGTGCTGCAGGCCCGAAGCAGGGATCCCCTGCAGCCCTGGAGAGACCCCGCTGGAGCAGAGACCCACCCTGCAGCCCGGGGAGGGCCCCAGGCCGCAGCAGGGGGATATTTCCTGCAGGAGCCGCGGCCGTGGAGAGCCCAGGTGGGAGCAGGTTGTCCCTGAAGGGCTGCAGCCCGGGGAAGGGCCCGCGCTGGAGCAGGGAGAGGTGTGAGGAGGGAGGAGCGGCCGAGAGGGGCTGTGATGGACTGACCGCAACCCCCATCCCCACCCCCTGTGCCCCTCGTGGGGAGAGGAGTCGGGAGTGAAGGGGTGATGTTGAGCCTGGAATAAAAAGGGGAGGGGGTGTCAAAAGTGTTGTTTTAGTAGTTGTCTTTGTTTCTCACTATCTAAAACTATTTGAACCAGCAATAAATAAAAGTATAGTCTATTTTACCTGTGATGATAACTGGTAATTGAGCTCCCTGTCTTTTCCCATGAGCTTTCTCACCTTATTTTCTTTCCTGACCCATTGAGGAGCGGGAGTGAGTGAGCAGGTGGGTGGGCGCCTGGCAGCTGGCCAAGGTTAACCTACCACACCAGCACAACACCTCAGCCTTAAATACATTCACAATTCCCAAATTGCAGATTCTGGCCCCAAGCTAGTTTATTTGCTGTTGGGTATAAGAAGTGTGAGGAATTGGGAGAAATAGAAGCAAAAGAAATGGAAGCCCAAGGAAAGTCAAAGGAGAACTTCCAGTTGACTTAAGAAAAAATCCTGAACTGGTCTTTCTACCTACTCTTTAAATAAATGATCTGTATATTACTCCTGGGGTTCTGAGAATGATTAATCAGGACTTAATGCTTTGATGCTGTGGCTGTTGTATTTAATCACTAAACCAGAATAATAAAGTGCAATCAATATTGTAATGGGTTTTTTTTTTAGCCCTGTAAGAATATGCTACAAGCCAGTTTGGAGGGGTAACGGGGGGGGATGTTCTGCTTCAGTGCCTCATTTGCTGTGTTTCTGAACAACTTTATTTTTTTCCTATATAATGTATATGTCAAAATCAAACTCACAGATCCTCTCAAATTAATGCTGTGAAGAAAAATATTTTGATCGATAATTATTTTGGGGTTTATTGGTTGCTCATGGGATACAGTTACTTCTCCAATATATCTGTTTGCCTTTGCAAATACATTTCTCCATGGTCTCTGGGGGAACAGAGATGAGGAATTCAATGTTTAAAAGAAGATACAACAGCCTTTAAACCGCTGATTTTATTATTAGGAAAATTAAATGAAATCTCTTCTTTCTCTTCACAGAATTGTACTGCTGCAGTGTAAATTTCATATGCATGATAATACTACTCCTCAAATAAAAGAAATTAATAAATAAATAAATTAAAGTGTTGAAGAGCTCCTGCTTCTGATCTTCTTTTCTGTAACCCTTTTTGGTGATGCAGCTCTGTATAAGGTTATAGCTATGTTTTTGCCCTGTTAAGCACTTGGTCTCCATGTGTGTGGTTTAAATAATCTGGACCAGAGATGATATTTTTTTTATTCTATTAGACATTTGCTTTTATAGGCATTTGGTGGCCAAATCTGTGCAGAGTACAGTGACACCACCATTGAATGGTGCTGCATCTGACCTAATAAACCACTGTAGATTTACATACACATGCAGACTCCTATCATAGAATCATAAAAGCATTTAGGTTGAAAAAAACCCTTAAGATCATCCAGTCCAACCGTTAACCTAGCACTGCCAAGTCCACCATTAAACCATGTCCCTAAGCACCACATCTACAGGTCTTTTAAATACCTCCAGGGATGGGGACTCCACCACTTCCCTGGGCAGCCTGGTCCAATGCTTGACAACACTTTCAGGGAAGAAATTTTTCCTAATATCCAATCTAAACCTCCCCTGGTGCAACTTGAGGCCATTTCTTCTCGTCCTATCGCTTGTTACTTGGGAGAAGAGACTGACACCCACCTCGCTACAACCTCCTTTCAGGTCGTTGTAGGGAGCGATGAGGTCTCCCCTCAGCCTCCTTTTCTCCAGGCTAAACAACCCCAGTTCCCTCAGCCGCTCCTCACAAGACTTGTGCTCCAGACCCCTCACCAGCCTCGTTGCCCTTCTCTGGACACGCTCCAGCACCTCAACGTCCTTCTTGTAGTGAGGGGCCCAAAGCTGAACACAGTATTCGAGGTGCGGCCTCACCAGTGCCGAGTACAGGGGCACGATCACTTCCCTACTCCTGCTGGCCACACAATTTCTGATACAGGCCAGGATGCCATTGGCCTTCTTGGCCGCCTGGGCACACTGCCGGCTCATGTTCAGCCGGCTGTCAACCAGCACCCCCAGGTCCTTCTCTGCCGGGCAGCTTTCCAGCCACTCTTCCCCAAGCCTGTAGTGCTGCATGGGGTTGTTGTGGCCAAAGTGCAGGACCCGGCACTTGGCCTTGTTGAACCTCATACAGTTGGCCTCGGCCCATTGATCCAGCCAGTCTAGATCCCCCTGTAGAACCTTCCTACCCTCAAGCAGATCAACACTCCCGCCCAACTTGATGTCATCTGCAAACTTACTGAGGGTGCACTCGATCGCCTCATCCAGATAGAATCACAGAATCATCGAATAGTTTGGGTTGGAAGGGACCTCTAAAGGTCATCTAGTCCAACCCCCTGCCCTGGGCAGGGACATCTTCAACTACATCAGGTTGCTCAGAGCCCCGTCCAAGCTGACCTGGAATGTTTCCAGGGATGGGGCATCCACCACCTCTCTGGGCAACCTGGGCCAGTGTTTCACCACTGTCAGCATAAAAAATTTCTCATTGATCATTGGTAAAGATATTAAACAGAACTATGTAAAAGAGAACAGCATGTACAACATGCCCAGCTTGCTGACCAGCCTGCATCCTCAAAAGTCAGATCTAGCAATCTTGAATATCAGGTTTGTTTTCTGGACCATCATTTGACCATTCCCCACACAAGACAAAAGCAATGACTTAATTGTATTACATACACAGAGATAGAAACAAAGAGCCCATTGAGACAAATATACTTCCATGCAGGTAAATATTTTGTAAATATTTATTTTGTAAAGATAGCCAAGGCTCTCATAGGATTAATGATACTTCCTGTGCAGAAGTATTGAGGAAAGCAAGGGAGAAATTTCATGAGATCCTTAAGCACCTACCATCCGAAAATGGAATATTAGGTGTAATTCATTTCTCTCTGAGAACAAGATCCCAGCAGCATGGTGGTGACTGAGAAGATAAAAAGAGTTAACAGTGTGAATAGCTTCCCAATTAATATCAGAACAAAAATTGTTGTTGTTATGTCTGACTGCTCAGCAAAGAACCACTTTAACACATCAGGGAATAAAGCACTTCAATAAGACCCAAATAAATAAAATGGTGGCCTAAACAAAGTCATGCCTAACTAGTCTTTCATCTTAAAGGGATGCACTCTAATGAAATTTCAAATATGGCTATATGTTTAGAGGAATTAAGAGGTCTGATTGCTTCTAGCTCTGTTGCATGGATTCTCTAGTATCTGCTGAGATGATTGATCTCACAGTATATTGAGGACCTTAATTTAGGTCTCTCATTCAGTTCAATAATCCATTTTCATTAAAATTTTTGATAGTTGTTACCTTCACGAGCTGTACTTTTCTGCTGAATTTAGTGGAAATTGCAGAGAAGAGTAAAACATCATTAGCATGGACTGACAGACAATATAGCCGCATATATATATATACTTTCTTTAGAAAGAAGGTGGAAAAATATTTCCTTGCAGATATACTTGGCTCAGTCTTCTACCCAGGGGGTGAAGTCACTAAGTTGAGGAAAGGTTTAAGGAAACCAGCCTCTTTTATGTGGAAAATTGTTAGCCATTTGCAGTTTTCTGTTAACTGGGAACAGATAAGGCAGGGAGCTCCCAGGGCTGCGGAGAATGGAGATAGAAAGACTGAAGAAGTTTTTCAACAGAAAGTGGAAAATGCTCTGATGGGCAAAGTGAGGAGGAGAGCACAGTTTCAAAATAATTTCTGAGGAATCTCTCATCTCTAAGAGATTGAACTGAGCTTGTCTTGTGCTAAGTCCAGACCTGTCGGAGGTAAGAACTAACTAGCATATTTGCCTGTAATTCTTTACAATATCTGCCTATTTGTGGAAGATTGAATGGGTATTTCTTTAAATGCTGAAGTACTTCAGATACAGGGAATGGTCTTGGGAGCTGCCTAGAGAGAGAGAGACCAAGGAGAGCAGTAGGATGCTGCAAACTGGTGCAATGCTGGTGGCTGCTTCAAAAACATTCAGGAAAGAGCCAGCCCTCAGGTTTCATAGAATCATAGAATCATAGAATCATAGAATCACTGAGGTTGGAAAAGACCTCTAAGATCATCGAGTCCAACCATCGACCCAACACCACCATGTCCACTAAACCGTGTCCCTAAGTGCCTCATCTACTCGTCTTTTATATACCTCCAGGGATGGGGACTCAACCACTTCCCTGGGCAGCCTGGTCCAATGTTTAAACACTCTTTCAGTAAAGACATTTTTCCTTACATCCAATCTAAACCTCCCCTGCCGCAACTTGAGGCCATTTCCTCTCATCCTATCGCTAGTTACTTGGGAGAAGAGACCAACACCCACCTCGCTACAACCTCCTTTCAGGGAGTTGTAGAGAGCGATGAGGTCTCCCCTCAGCCTCCTTTTCTCCAGGCTAAACAACCCCAGTTCCCTCAGCCGCTCCTCAGAAGACTTGTTCTCCAGACCCCTCACCAGCCTCGTTGCCCTTCTCTGGACACGCTCCAGCACCTCAATGTCCTTCTTGTAGTGAGGGGCCCAAAACTGAACACAGTATTCGAGCCTGTGCGGCCTCACCAGTGCCGAGTACAGGGGCACGATCACTTCCCTACTCCTGCTGGCCACACGATTTCTGATACAGGCCAGGATGCCATTGGCCTTCTTGGCCACCTGGGCACACTGCCGGCTCATGTTCAGCCGGCTGTCGACCAACACCCCCAGGTCCTTTTCTGCCAGGCAGCTTTCCAGCCACTCTTCCCCAAGCCTGTAGCGCTGCATGGGGTTGTTGTGGCCGAAGTGCAGGACCCGGCACTTGGCCTTGTTGAACCTCATACAGTTGACCTCAGCCCATGGATCCAGTGTGTACAGATCCCTCTGCAGAGCCTTCCTACCCTCGAGCAGATCAATGCTCCCGCCCAACTTGGTATCGTCTGCAAACTTACTGAGGGTGAAGAAGGGGGTCCAAAGCAGAGGTTTATGTTTGGGATCTTTGGCTGTAACTCTCCATCCATTTCTGAGTTCATCCTAAATATTTTGGTCCATTCAGGAGCCTATAGGGCAACATTTCATTTTTAGGAGCGAGGATGATTGTTGCAAGCCTGATTTCATCCACAGCATAGGCCAAAAAATATATCCCAGTGAATTAGGAACTAAGGCATATACAACAGCTGGTATTTGTAGTGTCATGGGAGACAGAGACTGAAATATTCAAAATACTACGGTCCTGCTGATATAAATTCTAGAAAACTGTGCTTTCGTTCCTGGGAATTTGGAGGAATGTTATCTGCATACAGAATTGTTTCATTATTATCATTTTAATAATTTGTTAAATTTTCTTCTTAGTGGTTAAGAGCATTTCATTCAACAAGAAAAGACATGGATATGTTTGAGCTTTAATGACTTACTGTCTTTGTACATTCAGTAGGGAACTTTCCACTGACTGACAGGCTCTGTGTCCCGCGTCCATCAGATGGGGGCTTCACCAAAAGCTGAAGAGCTGTCTAGAGTAAAACAAGTGCCTGTAACAAAATTTGGGAGCCACAGATTTGGGCCTTAAACAATTACTTAAAATGATTACCATTGTTTTTCCTAATAAAGCTGCAATAGCAGACATACAGACTAGGTGATTTTTTCAGCGAAGCCACCGAGGCGAAGGGCTCCGGAGCGGAGGATCGCGACGGGGGACCCTTCCTGAAGCAGCAAAAAACCGCGGCCAAACCCGCGAAAGGCAAAAGCGCTGGGAGCGAGAGGGAGCCCCAGCCCCGCCATTCCCCGAGCCGGAGGAGGGCGTTCCTGACGAGCGGCAGCTCTGACTCAGCGTGGGCGGGGACAAGAGGGGCGGCAGCAGTTTAAAAACCCACTGTACCCGCCATTTCAGCGAAGCCACCGAGGCGAAGGGCTCCGGAGCGGAGGATCGCGACGGGGGACCCTTCCTGAAGCGGCAAAAAACCGCGGCCAAACCCGCGAAAGGCAAAAGCGCTGGGAGCGAGAGGGAGCCCCAGCCCCGCCATTCCCCGAGCCGGAGGAGGGCGTTCCTGACGAGCGGCAGCTCTGACTCAGCGTGGGCGGGGACAAGAGGGGCGGCAGCCAAACCCCCTCACTTACAAGAGCAGCTCCAGGGAGCGCGAGCGACCCGGAGCGCGGCGAACAGGGCGGGCAAACAGGACGTGGCGCGTCAGAAGGGCGTGGCGCGGCAGTTTGCGCGGCAGTTCACGAGGGAGGGCATGCAGGGAAGGCGAGCGGGCAGGGCACAGCCCCGCTCCCGGCTCCAGAGGCCAACTCAACTGGTAATCGTCGGCTTCCGAGAAGAGGACCGGCTATGGTTTCCACTCGGCCGAAAGCCGTCGCCAGAAGGAATGTGGCGACCCAGACGGAGCTCACACGCAAGCATACAGCTGTCCAGGTCTCTGGCTGCAGGGAGTGCATGAGCCTGTCAGCTGTGCCGGAGGGCGGCAGAGACACCACCTGTGTGCGGTGTGACCAGGTGGATGATCTGCTCGGCCTGGTGGCAGAGCTGAAGGAGGAGGTGGAAAGGTTGAGGAGTATCCGGGAGTGTGAGAGGGAGATAGATTGGTGGAGCTGCACCCTACCGTCCCTGAGGCAGAGGCAGCAGAAGGAGGCTCCGCGAGAAGCAGAGGATCCCCTGCCTTCTTGCCACCAGGTAGAAAGAGGGGACCTAAGCGACGGGGGGGGATGGAAACGGGTCCCTGATCGGCGTGCCAGGCGAACCCCTGCCCGGCCTCCCTCACCTTCCCGGTTGCCTTTACACAACAGATATGGGGCCCTGGAACTTGAGGGCGAGGCAAGCGAGGATGTAGACGAAGGTCCATCCGGGGGGTCGCCTAGGGTGAGGCAGTCAGCCCCACGCATTACGACTGCCGCTGCTAAGAAAAAAAGGAGGGTAATTGTCATAGGCGATTCCCTTCTGAGGGGAACAGAGGGCCCGATATGCCGACCGGACCCGTCCCACAGGGAAGTCTGCTGCCTCCCTGGGGCCCGGGTCAGAGACATCACTAGGAAGCTCCCTGGTTTGGTACGGCCTTCTGATTACTACCCGCTGCTGGTTATACAGGCTGGCAGTGATGAGGTTGCGGAGAGAAGTCCTGCAGCGATCAAAAGGGACTTCAGGGCACTGGGGCGACTGGTTCAAGGATCGGGAGCACAGGTAGTGTTTTCCTCTATCCCTACAGTGGCAGGGAAGGATACTGAAAGGAGCAGGAAAACACACCTGATCAACGCGTGGCTCAGGGGCTGGTGCCATCGGAGGAATTTTGGCTTTTTTGATCATGGGGAGGTTTACATGGCACTGGGCCTGCTGGTGACAGATGGAGTCCAGCTGTCTCACAAGGGAAAAAGGATCATGGCTCATGAATTGGCAGGGCTCATTGAGAGGGCTTTAAACTAGGTTCGAAGGGGGAAGGGGATAAAACCAGGCTCGCTAGAGATGAGCCGAGGGGTGGCGTGCCGATGCCGGGGGCGAAATCGATAGCCCAGCTCAAGTGCATATACACCAATGCACGCAGCATGGGTGGCAAGCAGGAGGAGCTGGAAGCCATTGTGCAGCGGGAGAGATATGACTTAGTCGCCCTCACAGAAACATGGTGGGGTGACTCTCACGACTGGAGTGCTGCAATGGATGGCTACAGACTCTTCAGAAGGGACAGGCAAGGAAGGAGAGGCGGTGGGGTGGCCCTGTATGTTAGGGAGTGTTTTGATTGTATAGAGCTCAACGATTGTGATGATGGTACGGTTGAGTGTCTATGGGTAAGGATGAGGGGGAAGGCCACCGAGGCAGATATCCTGCTGGGAGTCTGTTATAGACCACCCAACCAGGATGAAGAGGCAGATGAAGCGTTCTATAAGCGTCTGGCAGAAGTTTCTCAATCGCTAGCCCTTGTTCTCGTGGGGGATTTCAACTTCCCGGATGTCTGCTGGAAATACAACACGGCAGAGAGGAAGGAGTCTAGGAGATTCCTGGAGTGTGTGGAAGACAACTTCCTGACACAGCTGGTAAGTGAGCCTACCAGGGGAGGTGCCTCGCTCGACCTGCTGTTTACAAACAGAGAAGGACTGGTGGGAGATGTGGTGGTCGGAGGCCGTCTTGGGCTTAGCGACCATGAAATGATAGAATTCTCGCTTCTTGGTGAAGTAAGGAGGGGGGCCAGCAAAACCGCAACCATGGACTTCCGGAGGGCGGACTTTGGCCTGTTCAGGATGCTGGTTGAGAGAGTTCCGTGGGAGACGGTCCTGAAGGGCAAAGGGGTCCAGGAAGGCTGGACGATCTTCAAGAAGGAAGTCTTAAAGGCGCAGGAGCAGGCTGTCCCTGTACGCCGTAAGAAGAATGGGCGGGGAAGACGACCGGCCTGGCTGAACGGGGAGCTCTTGCTGGGACTCAGGAAAAAAAGGAGAGTTTACCGCTTGTGGAAGAAGGGTCAGGCGACTCAAGAAGAGTACAGGGATCTTGTTAGGTCGTGCAGAGAAGAAATGAGAAAGGCAAAAGCCCAGCTAGAACGCAATCTGGCCGCTGTCGTTAAAGACAACAAAAAAAGTTTTTACAAATATATTAATGACAAGAAGAGAGCCAAGGAGAATCTCCATCCTTTAATGGATGCAGGGGGGAACACTGTCACCGAGGATGAGGAAAAGGCTGAGGTAGTCAATGCCTTCTTTGCCTCAGTCTTTAACAGGCAGACCAGTTATCCTCAGGGTACTCGGCCCCCCGAGCTGGAAGACAGGGACGGCGAGCAGGATGAACCCCCCGTAATCCAGGAGGAAGCAGTCAATGACCTGCTATGCCACCTGGACACTCACAAGTCTATGGGGCCGGATGGGATCCACCCGAGAGTGCTGAGGGAGCTGGCGGAGGTGCTCGCCAAGCCGCTCTCCATCATTTATCAGCAGTCCTGGTTAACGGGGGAGGTCCCGGACGACTGGAGGCTTGCCAATGTGACGCCCATCCACAAGAAGGGCCGGAAGGAGGATCCGGGGAACTACAGGCCTGTCAGCCTGACCTCGGTGCCGGGGAAGATTATGGAGCGGCTCATCTTGAGGGCGCTCACAAGGCATGAGCGGGACAACCAGGGGATCCGGCCTAGCCAGCACGGGTTCATGAGAGGCAGGTCCTGCTTGACCAACCTGATCTCCTTCTATGACCAGGTGACCCGCCTAGTGGATGAGGGAAAGGCTGTGGATGTGGTCTACCTGGACTTCAGCAAGGCCTTTGACACTGTCTCCCACAGCATTCTCCTAGAGAAGCTGGCGGCTCACGGCTTAGACAGTTGTACTCTGTGCTGGGTCAAAAACTGGCTGGATGGCCAGGCCCAGAGAGTTGTGGTGAATGGAGTTACATCCAGTTGGCGGCCGGTCACGAGCGGTGTTCCCCAGGGCTCAGTACTGGGGCCGGTCTTGTTTAATATCTTTATTGATGATCTGGATGAGGGGATTGAGTGCACCCTCAGTAAGTTTGCAGACGACACCAAGTTGGGTGGGAGTGTTGATCTGCTCGAGGGTAGGAAGGCTCTGCAGAGGGACCTGGACAGGCTGGATGGATGGGCCCAGGCCAACTGTATGAGTTTCAACAAGGCCAAGTGCCGGGTCCTGCACTTCGGCCACAACAACCCCATGCAGCGCTACAGGCTTGGGGAAGAGTGGCTGGAAAGCTGCCTGGCGGAAAAGGACCTGGGGGTGTTGGTTGACAGCCGGCTGAACATGAGCCGGCAGTGTGCCCAGGTGGCCAAGAAGGCCAATGGCATCCTGGCCTGTATCAGAAATAGTGTGGCCAGTAGGAGTAGGGAAGTGATCGTGCCCCTGTACTCGGCCCTGGTGAGGCCGCACCTCGAATACTGTGTTCAGTTTTGGGCCCCTTACTACAAGAAGGACGTTGAGGTGCTGGAGCGTGTCCAGAGAAGGGCAACGAGGCTGGTGAGGGGTCTGGAGAACAAGTCTGATGAGGAGCGGCTGAGGGAACTGGGACTGTTCAGCCTGGAGAAAAGGAGGCTGAGGGGAGACCTCATCGCTCTCTACAACTACCTGAAAGGAAGTTGTAGTGAGGTGGGTGTTGGTCTTTTCTCCGAAGTAACAAGTGATAGGACGAGAGGAAATGGCCTCAAGTTGCGCCAGGGGAGGTTTAGATTGGATGTAAGGAAAAATTTCTTTACTGAAAGAGTGGTGAAACATTGGACCAGGCTGCCCAGGGAAGTGGTGGAGTCCCCATCCCTGGAGGTATTTAAAAGACGTGTAGATG